>NC_061508.1:20644608-20655686 GCF_022539505.1 Lolium rigidum
TTCAAACCTAGAAAATGACTTCCTATATATGAATCTTATTCTCCGGACCATTCCGGAACTCCTCGTGATGTCCTGGATCCCATCCGAGACTCCGAACAAAACTTAAAACTCCATTCCAAATTCCATATCTACTTAAACGACATCAAACCTTAAGTATGTCACCCTACGGTTCGCGAACTATGTAGACATGGTTGAGACTTCTCTCCGACCAATAACCAATAGCGGGATCTGGAGATCCATAATGGCTCCCACATATTCAACGATGACTTTAGTGATCGATTGAACCATTTACATACGATACCGATTCCCTTTGCCACGCGATATTTTACTTGTCCGAGGTTTGATCATCGGTATCTCTATACCTCGTTCAACCTCGTCTCATGACAAGTACTCTTTACTCGTACCGTGGTATGTGATCTCTTATGAACCATTCATATGCTTGCAAGCTATTAGACGACCTTCCACCGAGAGGGCCCAGAGTATATCTATCCGTCATCGGGATGGACAAATCCCACTGTTGATCCATAAGGCTCAACTCATACTTCACTACAAGAAAAACCTTCCATAGAGACATTTTACTAGAGACACTTCCTACTTTGCCTCATTAAAAATCACATTGAGACACTTTGCATATTGTAGAGGCACTTTTTGAGACACTTCAGAAATAGTCTCAAATGTAGGGACATTAGTTGAGACATTTCTATAAGGTATTGCAATTTTCATTCTATAGACAACTTATGAGACACTCTAAAAGTGTCACAGATAAGTTATCAAGAGGCTATCCATGAGACATTTGATTGTATGTCTTTACTTTTCCTCTAGAGGCAATGTTTGAGGCATTTTGCTTGTTCTCTAGAGACATTTGTTCTATGTTTGAGCCATGGTGGGCAATACTAATTAGAAATTTATTCCAAGTATCAACATATACTTGTGAAAGGGTGAGATGGTTAATTGATTAAGTCTTAATCATTAAGGTCATGAGTTCGAGTATTCCTTTTCACATGGTTTCTTCACATTTATTTACACTAGAGACACAATATAATGCCTATTGTATGTCTTCTAAAATGTAAAGACATTATTACTATTGTCCTTAGCACGTAGAGACACCGCCCGTAGTGACACTTTTGAGACAATATGAAAAGTGCCTCTATAACTACGTAAGAGCAATTTAAGTGTCTCTACTGGACAAAAATAGTGTTTCTACATGCCAATTCTCTTGTAGTGCTTTCCGGATACTTAATCCCACCTTTATAACCACCCATTTACGCAGTGGCGTTTGATGTAATCAAAATACCTTTCCGGTATAAGTGATTTACATGATCTCATGGTCGAAAGGACTAGGTAACTATGTATCGAAAGCTTATAGAAAATAACTTAATGACGTGATCTTATGCTACGCTTAATTGGGTGTGTCCATTACATCATTCATATAATGACATAACCTTGTTATTAATAACATCCAATGTTCATGATCATGAAACTATGATCATCTATTAATCAACAAGCTAGTTATACAAGAGGCTTACTAGGGACTTCTTGTTGTTCACATAACACACATGTATCAATGTTTCGGTTAATACAATTATAGCATGGTATGTAAACATTATCATAAACTCAAAGATATATTATAATAACCATTTTATTATTGCCTCTTGGGCATATCTCCAACAACAACACATTTGGCACCTTATGTGAAGATTGTGAAGAGGCTCGGGTTTCTCTTTCATGGAGCTTATGAAGTGTTTGTGGAACTTGCCATTTCTGGAGTGGAGAAAACGCTAGCAATAATGGAAAGGCTTTTGTCTTTCGTGGTATTGGCTTGGAGAAGAAGGTGAGCCTTCATGGCGTTCGGAAGATCTTTGTGGTAGCCCGCATCTCTTCAACATGACGTACCTCACCTTGTGTGGGGGAACCCATGAATACATCTTCGTCTTCACGTGCCTCGGTTATCGCTATACCCAAGTTTACTTTCCTTGTGATATCCATCGTGTATCTTGCTATCATTTATGTTATATATATCTTGTGCCTATCTTGCTTAGCTTGAATTGTTGTTGTTGCACTTAGTTGAGCCTAGCATATTTAAATTTTGTGCTTGTAAAATAAAAGTTAGCTTAATTTTGCATTCTTACTTGACTTCATATCTTCCTTGGGAGCAGCCTCTTCTTTGAACACCAGGTTGCTGATCACATCATCATCTATACCAAGACGTTTTAGAATCGCATCTATGCCATCCACCTTCTTACTACCTGAACTGTTGGCTTGATTTTTTGAACTTGAAGTTGGACTTTCCACCAAAAACGAACAACAAGCAGAACCCTACTGAAAACTGAGGGGAAATAGACCAACGAAGTTGAAGGAACCTAGCCTGCCTCGCCTTATCAGGGAGGGACCGGGGAAGCCAAACCGGGAAGGACTTGGACTTCGTGTCTGAAGAAAGAAATCCTAGTCACCCTTGCAGTCGCCTGATAGAGTGTTAGGTCTCAAAACTAAGACACTGAACAGACAAGGTTCGCCAGCTTGCAATTAGGGATACAAAAAGAGCTTGAGTCTCGTGAGCCGGTCGAGATCAACTCGCTTCTTTTTAGCTCGACTTAAGATCAACTAAAAAATAAATGAGCTGAGTATGAGCATTTTCCCTAGCTCAACTTGAAAACAAGTTGATCTCGAGATAGCGCCAGCTTGCTCGATTTTACCTCGGTAGCTCAAAATAGCATAATTATGTATACACCAATATGAAATATGATAATTTGTTACCCCATATATGATCAATGGGTTTTTTTTACTATACGATGCAACCAAAACCGGAAGGTGAATTAAAAGAGAAAATTTAGGCATTAGTCGTACCTGAATTTATGAACTACTTTGAGGCCAATGGCCGCTCCAAGAACACCTATAATCTTTGCACAACACTAGAGCTTTATGAACTTTCTCCTCTAATTTATCACCCCAGCTAGATTTTTCCTTAGTCTTTGTGTATGCTACAATCACTTAATGAAGTAATTTATAATCTCAGTGTAAGCTCGCTCGCTTGAATTTTGTATGAGTAAAGCTGAGCCGAATATAGCATGCAGTTAAACCATAGCTAAGAGAGATAATGAGAAAAAGAGTTGGCATATTTATTGGATTAAAGATGTGCGAACCCAAGAGGCACAGCTGAGACAGAGGTTTAAGTTACGGCTGGCTAGGAACCCCAATCAGCTTAGCCCCCTGTCAAGCCGGATCATTATCACAACCTAAAGCCCTGATTGATGGAGGCCAGGGCTCGAGCACGCCTTCAACAACAACATGCCAACCCTTGGCCCTCCGAAGCTGGAGTCACAGGCTCGCACCGCCAAGCCCGGCCGATGTACCTGTGGTGCGGTACGAATATATCCTGGCGTACAAAGTGCTAAACTAGCGGTGTGGTATTATTTTTGTTAAGAGGAATCGGTGTCTCCAATATAATCTGAGTTTCTGCAGCAATTTTCGCAAAAAAAAGAGAGTTGCTGCAGCAATGTGTCAATCGATCTGAGGCCCATAATGCGGCCCATCTGGATATCTAAAAAAAATGCGGCCTATCTCAACGTTTGCATCGTCGTCGACCTCGCGGCCGAGGAAAAATGAAGTACTCCCTAATGTTGTTCCTCAAAAAAAAAAAAAAAAGGAAAGATGAAGTACTAGGTCGTGGAGAACTTGGCTGGCTGCTGGATCCGTGGTTAGTGGGATCAAACGGGCGCGGTGGAAGGGTCGCCATGATCCTAGTCCTAGTTTTTAGGAATTGCAGTTTTCTGAATGGATGGCGAAGAAACAGGTTCAAAAAGCTGCAACGATTGCATGCCCAGCAAAAACCTTCACTGTCTTCGTGATCTTACTCTCGCGTGTTTCAAACTCAGAAAAAATATTTCATTATTTGTACATAGCTAATGGACATTCTACACTGGTGTGTGCACTGAATGGCTTGCTCTATTTGGAAGGCCACAAAACAGATCAAAGAATGGTTTTCTTTATAAGGGCGAACAATGGCGTCTTTTTTTTTTTTAGAATAACAATGGCGTCTTTTTAAGACCAAATGCTTTATACAAAGGTATCAAATTAATAATGCTTCAGGCTTCCTTTCTAAAATGGCAGATGACAAGATTCCAATACACCTTGGCTGATTTTGCCATAAACCCAACATATACTTACTGATATAACAGAAATAGAACATGTAAAGATATAAGCATGCAAGGATCTACTGAAACTGCATAGAGTCGCCAAACAAACATGGTCTGGTTTTAATGTTTCTGCGGAGATGAGAAACATGCAAACAAGAGCAAATTCAGTTATGGTTTACGAAGTCAGCTATACCTGGTGAATAGTTTTGTACAAGCACCCATCTAGCACCACAAGCAGATTCAGTTACACATCACAACTGAATTAGTGGATACTGAAAGCGGCGGGACGACGCCGACTGTTGGAGGCACTGCGGCTAGAGGGGTCACACGGAGCGGTTCCAGAATTGTAACCTCCTCGTCATCCGGCAGTTTGGCTGAGGGCTCACCTTGCTCCCCGCCGGCTTGGGGGGCAACGTCCGGGTTCTCGTTCTCGTCGGTTGCCCGGTCCCTCTTGTCCTCGGGGCCAGGGAGGTTGGCTGCCCACACCTTCTCCGCGAGATCGCCGTCTTCATCGACCATCCGCGGGAAGTTCTGCGAGCCAGCCGGGAAAATAACATCACAACGCAGAAACGACAAAGGAAAAACGAATGCGGGCCGGCAGAAGACCGTCGACTTACCAGAGTCGGAGGGTCGTTCTAGCTGAAGGGCTCCATCCCCCACTACCAGTTGTTTGGGAGCTTTGCCTGGGAGATGTTTCACCCGGTGGGCCACGCCCTCGAGGGTGAGCTGGACCTTGGACGCCCGGGTCTGGTCGAGACAGCCGCTCATGTAGCAGATCTTGTGGACCCGCCGTTGCAGCGGCAACACCCACCGGCTGATGAAGGTGCAGAGGAGGTCCGTCCCTGTCAGGTGGTCCCGCGTAACGCAGGTCCGCAGGAACTCCATCAGCATGTTGATCTCGGCTGCTGGGTGATGCGTGCAGTCGACACGCCCGTTGGGAACCCCAAGAGGAAGGTGTGATGCGTACAGTAGCAAGTTTTCCCTCAGAAAGAAACCAAGGTTTATCGAACCAGTAGGAGCCAAGAAGCACGTTGAAGGTTGATGGCGGAGGAATGTAGTGCGGCGCTACACCAGAGATTCCGGCGCCAACGTGGAACCTGCACAACACAATCACAGAACTTTGCCCCAACGTAACAACGAGGTTGTCAATCTCACCGGCTTGCTGTAAACAAAGGATTAGATGTATAGTATGGATGATGATGTTTGTTTGCGAAGAACAATAAAGAACAATTGCAGCAGTTTGTATTTCAGATGTAAAGAATAGGACCGGGGTCCACAGTTCACTAGTGGTGTCTCTCCCATAAGATAGCAGATGTTAGGTGAACAAATTACAGTTGGGCAATTGACAAATAAAGAAGGCATAACAATGCACATACATATATCATGATGAGTACTATGAGATTTAATCAGGGCATTACGACAAAGTACATAGACCGCTATGCAGCATGCATCTATGCCTAAAAAGTCCACTTTCGAGGTTATCATCCGAACCCCCTCCGAGTATTAAGTTGTAAACAACGAGACAATTGCATTAAGTATGGTGCATAATGTAATCAACACAAATATCCTTAAACAAAGCATCGATGTTTTATCCCTAGTAGCAACAAGCACATCCACAACCTTAGAACTTTTCGTCACTCGTCCCGCATTTAATGGAGGCATGAACCCACTATCGAGCATAAATACTCCCTCTTGGAGTCACAAGTATCAACTTGGCCAGAGCCTCTACTAGCAACGGAGAGCATGCAAGAACATAAATAACATATATGATAGATTGATAATCAACTTGACATAGTATTCAATATTCATCGGATCCCAACAAACACAACATGAAGGATTACAAATAGATGATCTTGATCATGATAGGCAGCTCACAAGATCTAACATGATAGCACAATGAGGAGAAGACAACCATCTAGCTACTGCTATGGACCCATAGTCCAGGGGTGGACTACTCACACATCGATCCGGAGGCGATCATGGCGATGAAGAGACCTCCGGGAGATGATTCCCCTCTCCGGCAGGGTGCCGGAGGCGATCTCCTGAATCCCCCGAGATGGGATTGGCGGCGGCGGCGTCTCCGGAAGGTTTTCCGTATCGTGGCTCTCGGTATCGGGGGTTTCGCGACGGAGGCTTTAAGTAGGCGGAAGGGCAGGTCAGGAGGCGCCACGGGGGCCCCCCACAACAGGCCGGCGCGGCCAAGGGCCAGGCCGCGCCGCCCTAGTGTCTGGCCACCTCGTGGCCCCACTTCGTAAGTCCTCCGGTCTTCTAGAAGCTTCGTGGAAAAATAGGCCCCTGGGCGTTGATTTCGTCCAATTCCGAGAATATTTCCTTACTAGGATTTCTGAAACCAAAAACAGCAGAAAACAGCAACTGGCTCTTCGGCATCTCGTCAATAGGTTAGTGCCGAAAAATGCATAAATATGACATATAATGTGTATAAAACATGTGAGTATCATCATAAAAGTAGCATGGAACATAAGAAATTATAGATACGTTTGGGACGTATCACTGGGTCGGTAGGCTTGGGGCAGTAGCCCCAGTTTGCCTTGGAAGGCGGAGCCAGCGAGAAGGCCGGCAGGTTGAGGAGATCGTTGGCCGAATCCTAGTTCTTCACATAGAAGAACGTGGTCTATCACTTCTTCACCGAGTCCACCGTTGGGATTTTTGGGAAGGGCACGTCCCGGCGTGAGTACAGCGAAGCCGCCCCGCACGCGCGCAGCTCGCCGTCAGTGGTCTAGGCCTTGATGTAGAAGAGCCGGCTCGCAGAAGGCAGCGAAGCACGACAGCGTCACGTACGCGTTCACCGGCAAATGGTGTGGCTGGAGGCCGAAGAATTCGAGAAAGGCGCGGAAGAAGGCGTTGGCCGGAAGGCCGAAGCCGCGATCGAAGTGCGCGGCGAAGACGACGTGCTCGTCGGGCTCCACCACCGGCACGATCCCGTCTCCCGGCGGCCAGGTGGCCACCCCCGCTGAGATGCGATGAGTCCGGCGGAGACGCTGGATGTCCGCCAGCGTGGTGCTGGCTCCCTCCCAGGAGCCGCTTGGGTGCGCCATCTCCTCCGTCGATGGTGGTGAGGGCGGTGGCGTCATGGGCGGTGGCGGCGACCGGGGCGCCGAGCTGCGGCCTCCCGTGGCGTCGAAACCAGCTGCGCGATGGCGGCGTGGCGTGAGGAAGCTCCGCCACGTCCGAATGCGAAGTTCACCGGAGTTCGCCGGAGAGATCGAGCCCGATGCGAAGGAGTTGCAGAAGAGAAGAGAGAGAGAGGTGTGACGCTGGTGTGACGGAGAAGATGAAGTGAGTGGGGAGGGCCTTGAGCCTCCCCCTCTCCCCTGTTTATAGCGGCCGGTGAGTGCAGATCGTGGGCAGAGACGTGGGATTGATTGCGCCCACGATCCCCATAACTCCCGTGCGTTTCGGGTAACTGCCCAGCAGCTGGCGGATTTCGCGGGGCCACGTCAGCCCTGGCCACAGAAGATCTTGGGCCAGCAGCGACATGACCACTAGGCCAGGCCCAGGGAATCTGCCAGAAGTTGGCCGCGTCAAGACACGGGCCCCGAGGTGGTGCTGAATTCGAATCCCTGGGGTCCAAGCCAACCACGTTGCCCAGGAACAAGCCGACACCTCCTCCACACAGCTGAAAACTTCTCCATCACTTTACATAAAAAAGTTTCCCAGTACAAGCCGGACATCCGGCTTAAGGACAGTCGGACGACGCTAGTCGGAAAGGGTGCAGCCGACTGGGAAGAAATTCACTACCGACCCCTTCGAAGGCTTTCAGTCAGATCCATGAGATCAATAATGAGCAGCCGAGGAAAAACCTGCCCAGGCCCTTCTCTACACAGGGGCTCGCCAGCTTCAGGGGCTAATGTCGGGGGGAAGACCCCAAGTATGGCAAAAGAGTGGGAACAATTGGCTCAGGGCCGACTGACCCGCGGCCAAGGCCGGCTGAGGAGCAGCAGGCTGGAGCCGTGGTCGGCCGCCTTTGGGGCCGACTGAAACCAGGTCTACACTGGCCTGCCCATGGCTGGCTGGGCCATGGTTTAGGCCGGCTTCAACATGCTATATCTGGCTTGGTTCATCTTTCCCCTGGCCGGCTCCAGGAGTTGGTGATCCTTGCAGGGGAAGGCTCCGGAAGGGTCGTCCGGGTGCAAAAGTCCACGAGGACATCAAATCCAGCGGATCCCGGAACGCTGCAGAGCAACAGGGATCCGCGTGGTGACATGCCATCATGGCCCGGCTTCTCGGGGCGGCGCAGGCTACGGGCGACGCTACGTAAGGGCCGCAGGCTACGACAAGAAGCTAGATCCGGCCTACGGCACGTCGCTCGCTCCGTCCTCTCCCTGCCGGCCGCGACAGGAAGGACAAGACATGGGCGGCAGCCGGGGGGGCCCGGGCGCCTCGGGACCACGCGATCAAGCCGGATCTGGTGGAGCCGGTGCCGTAGCTCATAGGGACTTCTCTGTAAATGTTCAGGGACTATATAAGCCTCAGTAGCGCCCCCTTTTGGGGGACGATCGATCCATTTTTCTCCATTCTCACACTTAGCACCGCTCGGGAGAGAGACCTTCGTCTACCTCGAGCCCTCTCTCTAGCCGGATACAGCTCAAGGAGCACCATTGTACTGTCTACACATCATATACATATATAGAGCAGGAGTAGGGGTGTTACCTCCATACGAGGGCCCCGAACCTGGGTACGTCGCTGTGTCGCTCGTGCTCATACCCACATCCGGAGACCGCCGTAGGCCAAGGCCGGAACCACTCGATTTAAGCCACCCCATGATATATGCCGTGAAAATACCACAACATGACAGTAAAACAAGCAGCGCAGATGCTGCCAGTGCCGCGCTCGGTAATAACTTTCTCATGAATCTCGTCGAGGCTCACAAATGTTTTGTTTTGTCCCATTATTTCGTATATTTTCACATATCTTATCCCTAGACGGAAAAAAAAATCTGAAGTGGTTAACTCTCATTCAAAGACACATTGCATCACAGCGGAGTTCAGGCTCGAGCAATGGCGGGAGATAAGTCTTATTTTCATTTCATTCAACGTTGAGTCTATCTTCGAAAATATCTTGAATCAGAAAATGATAAATCAATTGTTTGCATGTGTAGGAGTGACCGTGAGCGGATGATGGCGTGCAAGACACACGTCCGTTGGGAACCCCAAGAGGAAGGTGTGATGCGTACAGCAGCAAGTTTTCCCTCAGTAAGAAACCAAGGTTATCGAACCAGTAGGAGTCAAGAAAGCACGTGAAGGTTGTTGGTGGCGGAGTGTAGTGCGGCGCAACACCAGGGATTCCGGCGCCAACGTGGAACCTGCACAATACAATCAAAGTACTTTGCCCCAACGTAACAGTGAGGTTGTCAATCTCACCGGCTTGCTGTAAACAAAGGATTAGATGTATAGTGTGGATGATGATGATTGTTTGCGAAGAACAAGTAAAGAACAATTGCGGTAGATTGTATTTCAGATGTAAAGAATTGGACCGGGGTCCATAGTTCACTAGTGGTGTCTCTCCCATAAGATAAACGAGATGTTGGGTGAACAAATTACAGTTGGGCAATTGACAAATAAAGAAGGCATAACAATGCACATACATATATCATGATGAGTACTGTGAGATTTAATCAGGGCATTACGACAAAGTACATAGACCACTATCCAGCATGCATCTATGCCTAAAAATTCCACTTTCAGGTTATCATCCGAACCCCCTCCAGTATTAAGTTGCAAACAACAGACAATTGCATGAAGTATGGTGCGTAATGTAATCAACACAAATATCCTTAGACAAAGCATCGATGTTTTATCCCTAGTGGCAACAGCACATCCACAACCTTAGGAACTTTCTGTCACTGCCCCAGATTTAATGGAGGCATGAACCCACTATCGAGCATAAATACTCCCTCTTGGAGTCACAAGTATCAACTTGGCCGAGCCTCTACTAGCAACGAAGAGCATGCAAGAACATAAACAACATATATGATAGATTGATAATCAACTTGACATAGTATTCAATATTCATCGGATCCCAACAAACACAACATGTAGCAATACAAATAGATGATCTTGATCATGATAAGCAGCTCACAAGATCTAACATGATAGCACAATGAGGAGAAGACAACCATCTAGCTACTGCTATGGACCCATAGTCCAGGGGTGGACTACTCACACATCGATCCGGAGGCGATCATGGCGATTAAGAGACCTCCGGGAGATGATTCCCCTCTCCGGCAGGGTACCGAAGGCGATCTCCTGAATCCCCCGAGATGGGATTGGCGGCGGCGGCGTCTCTGTAAGGTTTTCCGTATCGTGGCTCTCGGTACTGGGGGTTTCGCGACGAAGGCTTTAAGTAGGCGGAAGGGCAGGTCAGGAGGCGTCACGGGGGGCCCACAAGCTAGGGCCGCGCGGCCAGGGCTTGGGCCGCGCCGCCCTGGTGTGTCGTCGCCTCGTGGCCCCACTTCGTATCTCCCTCTGTCTTCTGGAAGCT
Source organism: Lolium rigidum (assembly GCF_022539505.1). Taxonomy (NCBI): domain Eukaryota; kingdom Viridiplantae; phylum Streptophyta; class Magnoliopsida; order Poales; family Poaceae; genus Lolium; species Lolium rigidum. The sequence continues at coordinate 20,655,243 of NC_061508.1, forward strand.
TCGTGTAGGATAACGTTGCATAGAAAACAAAAATTTTCCTACCGCGAACACGCAATCCAAGCCAAGATGCAATCTAGAAGACGGTAGCAACGAGGGGTTTATCGAGTCTCACCCTTGAAGAGATTCCAAAGCCTACAAGAGGAGGCTCTTGTTGCTGCGGTAGACGTTCACTTGCCGCTTGCAAAAGCGCGTAGAAGATCTTGATCACGATCGGTTCCGGCGCTACGAACGGGCAAGCACCTCCGTACTCGGTCACACGTTCGGTTGTTGATGAAGACGACGTCCACCTCCCTGTTCCAGCAGGGCAGCGGAAGTAGTAGCTCCTCTTGAATCCGACAAGCACGACGGCGTGGTGCTCGGTGGTGGTGGAGAAATCCGGCGGAGCTTCGCTTAAGCGTGCGGGATGTGGTGGAGGAGAGAGACCGCTAGGGTTTGGGAAGAGGG
>NC_061508.1:20655786-20672039 GCF_022539505.1 Lolium rigidum
AGGATCACTCACGTAAATTGGCATAATTTTCTGAGTTACCTACAGAGAATTAGACCCAGATTCGTGACGAGACAAGCAATGCTGTTTCTGCGCAAGCAATCCAAATCTAGCATCAACTTTACCATAGAGACTTTACTTGGCACAAAAACATGATAAGGAGAGGTTGCTACAGTAGTAAACAACTTCCAAGACACAAATATAAAACAAAGTACTGTAGCAAAATAACACATGGGTTATCTCCCAAGAAGTTCTTTCTTTTAGCCATTAAGATGGGCTCAGCAGTTTTAATGATGCACTCGCAAGAAATAGTATGTGAAGAAAAAGAGAGCATCAAGAGGCAAATTCAAAACACATTTAAGTCTAACATGCTTCCTATGCATAGGAATCTTGTAAATAAACAAGTTCATGAAGAGCAAAGTAACAAGCATAGGAAGATAAAACAAGTGTAGCTTCAAAAATTTCAGCACATAGAGAGGCATTTTAGTAACATGAAAATTTCTACAACCATATTTTCCTCTCTCATAATAACTTTCAGTAGCATCATGAGCAAACTCAACAATATAACTATCACATAAAGCTTTCTTATCATGAGTCTCATGCATAAAATTATCACTCTCCACATAAGCATAATCAATTTTATTAGTAATAGTGGGAGCAAATTCAACAAAGTAGCTATCATTATTATTCTCATCAAGTGTAGGAGGCATAGTATAATCACAACAAAATTTACTCTCCATAGTAGGTGGCACCAAAGGACCACTATCATTATAATTAGGAGGCAAAGTATCATCAAAGAAAATTTTCTCCTCAATGCTTGGGGGACTAAAAAGATCATGAAAACCAGCTTCCCCAAGCTTAGAACTTTCTATATTATTATCAACAATGGTGTTCAAAGCGTTCATACTAATATTACTACCAGGATGCAAATAAGATTCCATAGGTTTTTTAATTTTCGCATCAAACAATCCATGTTTTAAATCAGGAAATAGAATAAGAAGCTCATTGTTGTCCATTATGCCAAACTAGTGTAAACAAGAAACAAAAAGATGCAATTGCAGGATCTAAAGGAAATAGCTTCGAGCACAAACACAATGGCACCAGAAAAGTACTGTTACCTGGAACCGGAGTATGAGTGCCTTTTTACCTTTCCTCCCCGGCAACGGCGCCAGAAAAGGTGCTTGCTGTCCACAACTGGCGCGTGGTTGACGAGGGAGGAAATCCCTGTGTAGAAGCTTTTCGTTCCCCGGCAACGGCGCCAGAAAAAGTGCTTGATGTCTACGGGAGCTTCTATTCTTGTAGACAGTGTTGGGCCTCCAAGAGCAGAGGTTTGTAGAACAGCAGCAAGTTTCCCTTAAGTGGATACCCAAGGTTTATCGAACTCAGGGAGGAAGAGGTCAAAGATATCCCTCTCATGCAACCCCGCAACCACAAAGCAAGAAGTCTCTTGTGTCCCCAACACACCTAATAGGTGCACTAGTTCGGCGAAGAGATAGTGAAATACAGTGGTATGAATAAGTAGTAGCAACGAGCACCGTAAAAGTGCTTTGCCCGAGACAAGAACAAGCAAGTAGTAATGCAGCAAGTAGTAACACAGTAGAAACAAGTAAACAAGCAGCTGATAGCAGTATTTAGGAACAAGGCCTAGGGATTACACTTTCACTAGTGGACACTCTCAACATTGATCACATAACAGAATAGATAAATGCATACTCTACACTTTTGTTGGATGATGAACACATTGCGTAGGATTACACGAACCCTCAATGCCGGAGTTAACAAGCTCCACAATAATGCTCATATTTTAGTAACCTTTAGTGTAAGATAGATCAAAAGACTAAACCAAGTACTAGCATAGCATGCACACTCGTCACCTTCATGCATATGTAGGAGGAATAGATCACATCAATATTATCATAGCAATAGTTAACTTCGCAATCTACAAGAGATCATGATCATAGCATAAACCAAGTACTAACACGGTGCACACATCGTCACCTTTGCACACGTGCAGGAGGAATAAAACTACTTTAATAACACATCACTAGAGTAGCACATAGATAAATTGTGATACAAACACATTGCAATCATAAAGAGATATAAATAAGCACCTCACTATGCCATTCAACAAGTGAATAAGTATTCTGTGAAATATAGCCTAAGAGACCCACACGGTGCACACACTGTCACCTTTACACACGTGGGACAAGGAGTCTCCGGAGATCACATAAGTAAAACTCACTTGACTAGCATAATGACATCTAGATTACACGCATCATCATATGAATCTCAATCATGTAAGGCAGCTCATGAGATTATTGTATTGAAGCACATAGGAGAGAGATGAACCACATAGCTACCGGTACAGCCCCGAGCCTCGATGGAGAACTACTCCCTCCTCATGGGAGCAGCAGCGGGGATGAAGATGGCGGTGGAGATGGCAGCGGTGTCGATGGAGAAGCCTTCCGGGGGCACTTCCCCGCTCCGGCAGGGTGCCGGAACAGAGACTCCCGTCCCCCAGATCTTGGCTTCGCGATGGCGGCGGCTCTGGAAGGTTTTCCGTATCGTGGTTCTTCGCCTCGTGGTTTTTGCGACAGAGGCTTTATATAGGCGAAGAGGCGGCGCAGAGGGTCGAAGGGGTGGCCACACCATAGGGCGGCGCGGCCGTGGCCCTGGGCCGCGCCGGCCTATGGTCTGGGTGGCCTGTGGCCCCCCTCTGGTCCTTCTCGGGTGTTCTGGATGCTTCCGGTGAAAATAGGAACCTGGGTCTTCGTTTCGTCCAATTCCGAGAATATTTCTTTACTAGGATTTCTGGAACCAAAAACAGCAGAAAACAGGAACTGGCTCTTCGGCATCTTGTTAATAGGTTAGTTCCAGAAAATGCACGAATATGACATAAAGTGTGCATAAAACATGTAGGTATCATCAATAATATGGCATGGAACATAAGAAATTATCGATACGTCGGAGACGTATCAGCCTCTCGACGAGATCACAGCCGAAACCTTCGGCACCCCATTGTAACACGATATTTTCATAATCAAGATCAGACAAGCATGACGTAAGGTTGTGATGACCCACAAGTATAGGGGGTGTATCGTAGTACTTGCGATAAATAAGAGTGTCGAACCCAACGAGGAGCAGAAGGTGTTGACAAGCAGTTTCGATGAAGGGTTCACTGTAAATGCTCACAGACAAGTATTCAGGGGTTTTTGATATAGCAGATAAATAAAGTACAAGTAAATAAAATGCGACAGTAATAGTTGCAGCAAGTGGCCCAATCCTTTTTAGCACAAAGGACAAGCCGGTTTGTTTACTTATAATGACCAAACGTTCTTGAGGACACACGGGAATTTAGTCTAGTGCGTTCGCTTCATATAGCTGATTAATCTTCATTGTTTTGATAAGTGTTGTGTGGGTGAACCTATGCTAATGCACCGCCCTTCCTAGGACTAATACATACTTGTGATTATACCCCTTGCAAGCATCCGCAAATACAAGAAAGTAATTAAGATAAATCTAACCACAGCCTTAAACTCGAGATCCTCGCTATCCCTCCCGCATCGATATACCAACGGGGTTCAGGTTGCCGTCACTCCGGCAACCCCACAATTAGCAAACGAATACAAGATGTATTCCCCTAGGCCCATAAAGGTGAAGTATCATGTAGTCGACGTTCACATGACACCACTAGAAGAATAACACCACAACTTAAATATCATAACATTGAATATCAATCAACATAGTTCACTACTAACATTTAGACTTCACCCATGTCCTCAAGAACTAAACGAACTACTCACGAGACATCATATGGAACATGATCAGAGGTGATATGATGATGAATAACAATCTGAACATAAACCTTGGTTCAATGGTTTCACTCAATAGCATCAATAACAAGGAGTAATCAATACCGGAGAGTTTCCCCTATCAAACAATCAAGATTCAACCCTAGATGTTACAGCGGTGATGAGGTGCAGCGGTGGAGATGGCGGTGTCGATGGTGGAGATGATGGTGATGATGATCCCAATGAAGTCTAGCTCGATGACGATGACGATGGCGTCGATTTCCCCCTCCGGGAGGGAATTTCCCCGGCGGATTCCTGCCCGCCGGAGAGCTCTTTTCTCTCTGGTGTTTTCCGTCCCGCAGAGACGGCTCTGTCTCTTCGCGATTCTTCTCTGGAGCTTAGGTTTTCGGGACGAAGAAGTACGCGAAGGAGAGGCGGCCGAAGGGGGCTGTGGGCCCCCTACCCACAAGGCGGCGCGGCCAGGCCAGGGCCCGCGCCGGCCTATGGGGGGCCCATGGCGGCCCTCCTCGGTCCCTCCTTTTGGCTGGCTTCGTCTTCTGGAAAAATAAGATCTTCGGTGTAATTTCCGTCAATTGTTGATCTCCAAAAATATTGCATTCCGACGATGCTTTTTCCAGCAGAATCCCGACTCCGTGAATGATTCTCCAATAATCATGAAACATGCAAAATAGATGAAATAACATAAGTATCATCTCTAAATATGAAATATATCAATGAATAACAGTAAATTATGATATAAAATAGTGATGCAAAATGGACGTATCAGGGTGTTACCTCATCGAGGGCCCTGAACCTGGGTAAATTGCTCTCCCCGCTTGTCTGAGAACCGATGTCTCGTGTCAGCCTACAGGATTCCATCAACCCTAAGCCCCAATCGGAGGGCATTGCCGAGGAGTACCCTCGACACCCACTGTTGTTGAAAATGTTGCAAGTTCCTCTACCTCATTTACTCGTGAACATGCTAAACTTGTTGAGGAACATGTTCGTTTAAAAGAAGAACTATCTCTGTATGTTGATAACAATGAATATCTTGAATCTTTGGTAACCAAATATGGTCTCAACTATTATCCAAATGACTCGACTTGTGAACAAGCAACTATTCTTGAAGAAAATGCTAGCTAGGTTGACAGAGGAACTAGCCAAGTTCACCGCCTCCAAGAATAAGATGGGATTGGATGACTGATACGTCTCAAACGTATCTATAATTTCTTATGTTCCATGCTAGTTTTATGACAATACTCACATGTTTTATATACACTTTACATCATTTTGATGCATTTTCCGGTACTAACCTATTAACAAGATGCCGAAGCGCCGGTTCCCGTTTTCTGCTGTTTTTGGTTTCGTAAATCCTACACAGGATATATTCTCGGAATTGGACGAAACAAAAGCCCACGGTCTTATTTTCCACGGAGCCTTCCAGAACACCGAAGAGGAGACGAAGAGGGGCCACGAGGCGGCCACACCATAGGGGGGCGCGGCCCCACCCCTGGCCGCGCCGCCATATGGGGTGGGCCCCTCGGGCGTCCCCCGACTCTGCCCCTTCGCCTATATAATCCTTCCATCGCGAAAACCCTAGTACCGAGAGCCACGATACGAGAAAAGTTACTGAGACGCCGCTGCCGTCAACCCCATCTCGGGGGGTTCTGAACATCGCCTCCGGCACCCTGCCGGAGAGGGGAATCATCACCGGAGGGCTCTACATCACCATGCCCGCCTCCGGACTGCTGCGTGAGTAGTTCATCCTTGGACTATGGGTCCATAGCAGTAGCTAGATGGTTGTCTTCCCCTCTTGTGCTATCATGTTTAGATCTTGTGAGCTGCCTATCATGATCAAGATCATCTATTTGTAATGCTACATGTTGTGTTTGTTGGGATCCGATGAATATGGAATACTATGTCAAGTTGATTATCGACCTATCATATATGTGTTGTTTATGATCTTGCATGCTCTCCGTTGCTAGTAGAGGCTCGGCCAAGTTGATACTTGTGACTCCAAGAGGGCGTATTTATGCTCGATAGTGGGTTCATGCCTCCATTGAATCCGGGACAAGGTGACGTAAAGTTCTAAGGTTGTGGATGTGCTGTTGCCACTAGGGATAAAACATCAATGCTTTGTCTAAGGATATTTGTATTGTTTACATTACGCGCAGTACTTAATGCAATTGTCTGTTGTTTGCAACTTAATACTGGAAGGGGTGCGGATGCTAACCCGAAGGTGGACTTTTTAGGCATAGATGCATGCTGGATAGCGGTCTATGTTCTTTGTCGTAATGCCCTAAGTAAATCTCATAGTAGTCATCATGATATGTATGTGCATTGTTATGCCCCTCTCTATTTGTCAATTGCCCAACTGTAATTTGTTCACCCAACATGTTATTTATCTTATTGGAGAGACACCACTAGTGAACTATGGACCCCGGTCCATTCTTTTACATCTGAAATACAACCTACCGCAATCATTGTTCTCTCGTTGTTCTTTGCAAGCAAACATCATTCTCCACACCATACGTTTAATCCTTTGTTTACAAGCAAGTCGGTGAGATTGACAACCTCACTGTTAAGTTGGGGCAAAGTACTTTGATTGTGTTGTGCAGGTTCCACGTTGGCGCCAGAATCCCAGGTATTGCGCCGCACTACACTCCTTCACCAACAACCTTCACGTGGCCTTCATCTCCTATTGGTTCGATAACCTTGGTTTCTTACTGAGGGAAAACTTGCTGTTGTACGCATCACACCTTCCTCTTGGGGTTCCCAACGGACGTGTGCTTCACGCGCCATCAAGCATTTTTCTGGCGCCGTTGCCGGGGAGATCAAGACACACTGCAAGGGGAGTCTCTCACATCCAATCTCTTTACTTTGTTTATTGTCTTGCTTTATTTTATTTTCTGTCTTGTTTGCTTTCTTTATATCAAAAACACAAAAAAATTAGTTACTTGTTTTACTTTATTTAATTCGGTTTTGCTTTATTTATTTTTATTATTACTAAAATGAGTAATCCTGAAGTTGAAGTTCGTTCGTTTAAGAAACAAGGGGGAGAAAGTTTTAAAGATGCTTGGTATAGAATTAGTGATGCTCATCATAGGTGCACTAAGAAACACTCCACTATTATCCTCCTTAGGAACTTTTATGTTGGTATCTCTAGGTGGAATAGGTATGTTCTTGATACTCTTACGGGGGGTAATTTCCTAGGCACTCCTGCTTTAGAAGCTAGTTGTATTATTGAGAGTCTAGTTGGAATACCACCTGTTAATGAAGCTAAAATTGAAATCTCTATTGAGGATGTCATGAAAAAGTTGGAGGCCATAGAGAAAAATCTTCCAAGCGTTGAGACTAAATTGGGAATATTACTTGATAACACTGATAAACTTGATAAATCTCTAGGAGGAATTAATGAAAGAATTGCTGTTTTAGAAACTTGTGCTATCCATGACAATCAAACCCATAGGATTGGTGAACTTGAAGAAGCTATGAGAACCTTGGGTTCAACTTTTTCTCTTAAGTTTAAGGAGAAAGCTTATGTGGGTAAGGAGCAAAAGTTCATGTATGTCTCTAAGATGCCTAAGCCAAAGAATCATTATAAGCCTAAAATTGATAAAACCCTTAGTACCACTATGGGAAATTTAGATAATGGAGCATCTAAGATACCTATTGCGACAAGTTGTGTTTTTAAGGAAAATTATGATGTTGATGCTTCTTCTCTTGATGTTACTTGATTTACACTTTCTGCGCCTAGCTGAAAGGCGTTAAAGAAAAGCGCTTATGGGAGACAACCCATTATTTTATTTCTGCAATTTTTGTTTTATATTTGAGTCAAGGTGCTTGTTACTACTGTAGCAATACCTTTGTATCTTTATTTTATTGCATTGTTGTTCCAAGTAAAGTCTTTGATAGTAAAGTTGATACTAGATTTGGATTCCTGCGCAGAAACAGATTTCTACCTGTCACGAACTTGAGTAGATCTCTCTGTAGGAAACTCGTAAAATGCTGACAAAATTCATGCGTGATCCTCAGATATGTACGCAACTTTCCTTCAATTTGAGCTTTTTCATCTGAGCCTGTTAAGTGCCTCGAAAAAATTCGTCTTTACGGACTGTTCTGTTTTGACAGATTCTGCCTTTTATTTCGCATTGCCTCTTTTACTGTGTTGAGTGGATGTCTTTTTTCTATTAACTTTCAGTAGCTTTGGGTAATGTCCAGAAATGTTAATAATGATTGTGTCCTCTCTGAACATGTGAATTTTTTATTATGCACTAACCCTCTAATGAGATTGTTTTGAGTCTGGTGTGGAGGAAGTTTTCAAGGGTCAGGAGAGGAGGATGATATAATATGATCAAGAAGAGTGAAAAGTCTAAGCTTGGGGATGCCCCGTGGTTCATCCCCGCATATTTCAAGAAGACTCAAGCATCTAAGCTTGGGGATGCCCAAGGCATCCCCTTCTTCATCGACAACTTATCAGGTCACCTCTAGTGAAACTATATTTTTATTCCGTCACATCTTATGTTCTTTACTTGGAGCGTCTGTTTGTTTTTGTTTGAATAAAATCGGATCCTAGCATTCATTGTGTGGGAGAAAGACACGCTCCGTTTTTTCATATGAACACTGGTGTTCTTAGCTTTACTTTAATGTTCATGGCGGAGTTGAAAGCCGCTTCGTTGATTGCTATTTGGTTGGAAACAGAAAATGCTTCATGTGGTAAATGGTATATTGTCTTGAATAATTTGATACATGGCAATTGTTTTGAGCTCTCGTAGATCATGTTTAAGCTCTTGCATCATGTGGTGTTGAACCTATTAGTGGAGAATTACTGTAGAGCTTGTTGAAATTTGGTTTGCATGATTGGTCTCTCTAAAAGTCTAGATATTTTCTGGTAAAAGTGTTTGAGCAACAAGGAGACAGTGTAGAGTCTTATAATGCTTGCAATATGTTCTTATGTAAGTTTTGCTGTACCGGTTCATACTTGTGTTTGCTTCAAATAACCTTGCTAGCCAAAGCCTTGTATTGAGAGGGAATGCTTCTCGTGCATCCAAAAACCTTGAGCCAAAGCCTTGTATTGAGAGGGAATGCTTCTCGTGCATCCAAAAACCTTGAGCCAAAACTCATGCCATTTGTGTCCACCATAACTACCTATATGTGGTATTTCTCTGCCATTCCAAGTAAATTGCTTGCGTGCTACCTTTAAAATTTCATTCCTTGTCTTTGCAATACATAGCTCATGGGAAAATAGCTTAAAAACTATTGTGGTATTGAATATGTCGCTTATGTATCTTATTTCTTATAAGTTGCTTGTTGAGCGGTAACCATGTTTCGGGGACGCCATCAACTCGTTACACCTTTGTTGAATATCATGTGAGTTGCTATGCATGTTTGTCTTGTCCGAAGTAAGGGTGATTTATCATGATTAAATGGTTTGAGTATGCATATTGTTAGAGAAGAACATTGGGCCGCCAACCAAAGCCATGTATCATGGTGGAAGTTTCAGCTTGGACATTAATCCTCAATCTCTTATGAGAATATTATCTGTGGTTGAATGCTTAAGCATTAAAAAGAGGAGTCCATTATCTGTTTTCTATGTTGTCCCGGTATGGATGTCCTCAAGTTGAGATCTATCAAAATTGAGAGATCAAATGCGATCTATCTCCTTGGACCTTTGTACGAAGTGGCATAGAGGTACCCCTTTGTGACACTTGGTTGAAACATATGTAATGCAATGATAATCCATGGAAATCCGAGCTAATTAGGACAAGGTGCGGGCACTATTAGTATTCGATGCATGAGGCTTGCAACTTATAGGAGTTTTTATGCATAACACATATGAATTATTACTACCGTTGACAAAATTGTTTCCATGTTTTCAAAATAAAAAGCTCTAGCACATGAGTAATCCCTGCTTCCCTCTGCGAAGGGCCTTTATTTTACTTTATGTTGAGTCAGTTTACCTACTTCTTTATATCTTAGAAGCAAACACTTGTGTCAACTGTGTGCATTGATTCTTACATACTTGCTTATTTGCACTCATCATATTACTTTGTGTTGACAATTATCCATGAGATATACATGTTGAAAGTTGAAAGCAACTGTTGAAACTTAAATCTTCCTTTGTATTGCTTCAAAACCTTCTATTAAGAATCTATTGCTTTATGAGTTAACTCTTATGCAAGACTTGTTGATGCTTGTCTTGAAAGTACTATTCATGAAAAGTCTTTGCTATATGATTCGAGTTGTTTAGTCATTATCTATTTGTTAACAAACTATAGACCATTGCTTCGAATCACTTCATTCATCTCATATGCTTTACAATAGTATTGATCAAGATTATGATAGTAGCATGTCACTTCAGAAATTATCCTTGTTATCGTTTACCTACTCGAGGGCGAGTAGGAACTAAGCTTGCGGATGCTTGATACGTCTCAAACGTATCTATAATTTCTTATGTTCCATGCTAGTTTTATGACAATACTCACATGTTTTATATACACTTTACATCATTTTGATGCATTTTCCGGTACTAACCTATTAACAAGATGCCGAAGCGCCAGTTCATGTTTTCTGATGTTTTGGTTTCAGAAATCCTACACGGAAATATTCTCGGAATTGGACGAAACAAAAGCCCACGGTCTTATTTTCCACGGAGCCTTCCGAACACCGAAGAGGAGACGAAGAGGGGCCACGAGGCGGCCACACCATAGGGGGGCGCGGCCCCACCCCTGGCCGCGCCGCCATATGGGGTGGGCCCCTCGGGCGTCCCCCGACTCGCCCCTTTGCCTATATAATCCTTCCGTCGCGAAAACCCTAGTACCGAGAGCCACGATACGAGAAAAGTTACCGAGACGCCGCCGCCGTCAACCCCATCTCGGGGGTTCGAAGATCGCCTCCGGCACCCTGCCGGAGAGGGGAATCATCACCGGAGGGCTCTACATCACCATGCCCGCCTCCGGACTGATGCGTGAGTAGTTCATCCTTGGACTATGGGTCCATAGCAGTAGCTAGATGGTTGTCTTCTCCTCTTGTGCTATCATGTTTAGATCTTGTGAGCTGCCTATCATGATCAAGATCATCTATTTGTAATGCTACATGTTGTGTTTGTTGGGATCCGATGAATATGGAATACTATGTCAAGTTGATTATCGACCTATCATATATGTGTTGTTTATGATCTTGCATGCTCTCCGTTGCTAGTAGAGGCTCTGGCCAAGTTGATACTTGTGACTCCAAGAGGGAGTATTTATGCTCGATAGTGGGTTCATGCCTCCATTGAATGCTGGGACGATGATGAGAAAGTTCTAAGGTTGTGGATGTGCTCGTTGCCACTAGGGATAAAACATCAATGCTTTGTCTAAGGATATTTGTATTGTTTACATTACGCGTGCATACTTAATGCAATTGTCCGTTGTTTGCAACTTAATACTGGAAGGGGTGCGGATGCTAACCCGAAGGTGGACTTTTTAGGCATAGATGCATGCTTGGATAGCGGTCTATGTTCTTTGTCGTAATGCCCTAAGTAAATCTCATAGTAGTCATCATGATATGTATGTGCATTGTTATGCCCTCTCTATTTGTCAATTGCCCAACTGTAATTTGTTCACCCAACATGTTATCTATTATATTATTAAAACACAAGACAACTAATGGCTTAGATTAAGCCGCTAAGCGTAAACGGTTGAGATTAAAAATAACTATTACCGAAATCATAACCCCTCAGAGATAAAATAACGTAGGGTCAACAGAAGATATTTTTTATGCGTGCAAACAGACCACCTAGGGTTGAAACTCTTTGGGTTCTTTCCCCAACTGTACAACATCTAGAAGCCTTGCGCCGCCCCACCACTCATCCTGCTCTTGGCAGCATCAAGATGAATGATCAGAGGGGTTTCGCGAGATCAGGCGTCAATCGACAGTCACGGACTTGCGGACCATCAGCGGTGGCCGGAATCTTGGGAAGACAGCTTCAAATCGTTTCTATACTTTTCGGTATGCTGGTCGCTGGGGCAAGTAATCCGATCCGGCAGTCTTTTTCTATGTATGTGCCGATCTTGCACGGAGGCTACATCCTGAGAAGCCTCCGATTGATTCATGCAATACCGGTGGCTGATCAAATCGCGGGTAAGCAATGCCCTCTGTATTTTCTAATCGAATACAAAGTTGCTTAATGTGTTGATTGTCTCGCGTCACCACATGGCTCCACGCCTCCACTGATGGTATAACCATAACCTTGGACGGTTCAGCTGCATGGATGGTAGGGGTCTAGCTACTTAATCTTTCAGTTATGGCTTCCCCACATAAAGAAGTAGAGAGATGAATCTTTGTACATATGTGCTAAAATTGATCCTGTTATTATTGGATAATAACTATGCTGCGCTTTTTGCTCTTGCCAACAAATTATATGCAACATAATTTTTACTAATGTTATCCCTTTCTTCAGGTTGTCTGAAGGAGCCGAGGCAAAAGGATTAGATTTTTAACTGCATGTCTGCTCTAATGCAGTTGTAAGCATCCCAAATTTTGCACGCATCTCAAAAAAGTGCAGTTCCTCCTTACAGTTGGAATTATAGAAAAACAATTCTAAATGCTTAATACAACTTTGTTTTTTCAGATCTAACAGCTTCCCTGCATTACATTCGATATAACATAGCTTTCTTGGCATCTCTCCTAAAGAATTATGAGATTCATGCAGGTCAAAGCTCTCTGATCTTTTCACAGTCTATGTATAAGCTTATGGATTTTCTAAATTTCTATAAACTAAAAATGCTATCTAATGGTGCTTACTATTTATAAGCAAGATTGATGGCAAATATGGTGCTAGATCTAATGGTTTTTCCTTTTTATGTGGCCTGGTTTTGGAATACATCTCAGACAAGATGTGTGATAGTCATCTGATGAAAGGGTTGTCTTATACATAACCTTTTGCAAGAAGAAATAAAGCTTTTATATTTAAAAAATAAAATCAGTGACTCTGAAGTCTGATTGAAAAGATTTTGGTAGCTGGGTTTTTCTGTAATCTCTACTTAGAGAATTTGTTTTTTGGAAAAATACTACAATTCAAATACTGATATACATATATCCAAATAATATGAACAATTTGAAGGTACAAGCTTCCAATTGTCATATATCCAGTTTAGGGTCATAGAGAGGAGACTTGATTCGTCTACACAAAGGAGAGGTGACTAGGAAATGGACGGATCAGTGGATATCACCAACGTGGAGGCGGACATACCCGATGGATGGCGGCATGGATGTCTTGGCCAGTTTTTACCATCTAAATCTTGGTAGACGATCCGGTCTAAGATGAGAATAGAAAGCACACTTTCAGGGAGTTTGAGAAATGCTAATCGGACTATCTGACAAGGTTATCTTGGATGTCCATCTTTGATCTTACAAAAAATATCCATATTCCTTTAGAAATTTTTTAAAAGTTAACTGCAGAGTATGCCTGGTGATTTGGTAATAGTGTGTCTCCGGTTAATTCACAGCCATCCTTTTCCAGGAACGTACCTTGAGATGCATCTAAATTTTTTCCCACTATTGCCTAAATTTTGAGCAATTTATATCATGAAGAGTCACCTTACTAAATCTCTCCCTTCATTGTTGCATGGATATGAGCGATCGGCTAAATCATACAAGGATGGTTCTTCATATCTAGGTCTGTACAACAGGATTATAGCGTGCATGAACAATGTATCGATACCTTTCACTATGCAGACACATATGAACATAATATGTTTTCCAGTATTTTAAGATTTACTCCACAATGTCTCCAACCATGAAGCTGAACTATATATTACATGAATATGTCTAATCTTCTCTATCTGCGTTCAGGTTTACAACTGTCTACATCTCATTCCCCAAAGTGTGTTCATTTAGACTATTAGTACATACTAATAAAATTTTCATTGCTCCATGCTTCTCTCGATTATTGCTTTCTGATTTCCATCATATTGTATTAAGCTTCAGTACAGCATACTACTACCATACAATGTATTCATAGCTGATGAATGCTTTGTCATTGTGCAGCTATCGTCAAAGAATTAGAAATTATGCATTTATAGACCGTTTTGGAACCATTATGGCTGATATAACTTTAGTGATAAAATTGTTTGTGCGAGTTATTACTATACAAAGAAATATTGTCAGGTCCATGGCAATTGCTTCATAAACCCTGATCAGAACTTTCTGTTCCGAGGCAGCAATCTTGCTATGTAAAGATAAAACAGTTTTGCATTCTTTGTATTTCAGCTGCTGGAGAAATTTAACCCGTGAAACAGTGACCAGCCTTGACAACCAAAGAAAAGCCACGGCATTTTCTCTCATGTATGTCCTTTTCTTGGTTGTATCTGGTGTTATTAGAGAGCAGAAACAATCACATATATCAGGTGTTACATTCAATTTGATGCCGTGCATCAAACAATTATATTCCTTTAGAAGATGTGTGAGAAAACAAGACTATATGTATTTGGAGTATGTTGTAGTGATGTTAACATTGGGGAGCCATTTTGGATGATGCAACTTTGGTATTGCAACATTTATTATATTAGTACTGCTGTAATAAGTATTATAATTTTCTGCACAGTTTTAGCCATTTATTTTCTAAACTTAAACGCAGGAGTTCTAGCCATTTAGATTGTATGTGCCACAACAATCCTATTATCAGACAATCACTTACTCATAGAAAACCCTTTTCGTTCCGCTTAACCCTATGCTACGTACTACAGTAGTAGGTAGATAGCATAACTCTATGTAAATAAGTTTTGTATAACAAATTTACCATGCAAAAATCAACACTACAATATCCGTTCTTCACTACAATGCAATATGAGTGTTCATATAAGGTATTTTTACTACAAACTCAATAACTTTTACAAACTTTTACATGTACTTTAGGCAAGTACAATAAAATAAATATAAATCTAGCCGCGCAAATGCGCGGGTAACCCTGCTAGTTTATCTTATTGGAGAGACACCACTAGTGAACTGTGGACCCCGGTCCATTCTTTTACATCTGAAATACAACCTACTGCAATCATTGTTCTCTGTTGTTCTTTGCAAGCAAACATCATTCTCCACACCATACGTTTAATCCTTTGTTTACGACAAGCCGGTGAGATTGACAACCTCACCGTTAAGTTGGGGCAAAGTATTTTGATTGTGTTGTAGCAGGTTCCACGTTGGCGCCGGAATCCCCGGTGTTGCACCGCACTACACTCCTTCACCAACAACCTTCACGTGGCCTTCATCTCCCATCGGTTCGATAACCTTGGTTTCTTACTGAGGGAAAACTTGCTGATGTACGCATCACACCTTCCTCTTGGGGTTCCCAACGGACGTGTGCTTCACGCGCCATCAATGACCTCTTGAGTAAGCAAAGGTCTAACAATCAGAAGTATGGACTTGGGTATGCTCCCAAGCCCCACAAGAAGAACAACTACAGGAAGGAGAAACCCGCTCAAGAAAAGAACAAGAAGGTCACTAATGATGGCAAAGCCCCAAAGGGCAAATCCACTAGTGGTGACCGCACGGGACCTAACAATCACTATGCTTTATTTGTAGATTATGTCGTCGTGGTGAACAGACAGATGCCATAGGATGGCTTAAGTTGGGGCCGAATGGACGCTAGAGGATTCGGGGGAGGGTTTGTGATTAGATGGGATGAACTTCCGGATGGTTTCCTCAAGAACCTAGCCAAGGCTAGAGGTTGAAGAAGAAAGACACAAGGAAGAACTCGCTCTAGATCATCTTCTTTATTGATCTCCACAGGTTACAAGTTTGTGCTTACAGGATTTCTCTCTCTGCTCATCGCTCCCGAGTACGGGTGTGCCCCCTCTCCTTATATAGGGGAGAGGGTGGCTTACAGGGGAAGAAACCCCAATGGCATCTTTGACTAGACAAACTACTTTACAAAGTTACTTTAATCATAGATGACACCGGGGTCTTCTTTAATCGGGGAGGCTGACGTCCTCCGGCTTCTTTCATCGTCATCCTCCTCTTTATCGTCAGGCCTTCGTTTAAAGCTACTTTGCTTAGCTCATCTTTGTCCTCTAGCTCTGGAGAGAATCTTTGACCAGTCCTGCCGACATGCTCTTCTTTCCGGTATCCCGGTGTCTTCTTTACCCGGTTCCGGTATACCCGGAGCTGGACCTGGACGCCTTCACCGGCGTGCGCGAAGGGGCTGAAATCGACCTGGACCCGGTCCTCACCGCTAAGCGGCAGGATCGAGCGTACCACATCGTGGAGTACGCTGATATGCGCACCTTCATCCCCCCTCCTGCAGACGTCAAGGACTATCTGAGCGACGAGGAGGAGGGTGAAGACGCTGATGAGGCCGGAGCCGGTGACGCGCCTCCAGAGGGTCCTGAAGCCAACGACGCTCCTCCCGAAGCCCCTGTTGCCAGAATGTTGCCTGTTATCTGATTGCCTGTGATATGCTTGCCCTGTTCAACTTGGAAACAC
>NC_061508.1:20672139-20706296 GCF_022539505.1 Lolium rigidum
GGGGTGCCGAATAGTTCGGCTGTGATCTCGTCGAGATAGCTAAACGCTAGGGTAACCTAGTTCTAAGCTTCTGTTGGCTAAGATCATGGGATGATTGTAAGTCCTCGATATCTCCTCTCCTGGCCTTTATATAGGTGGCCAGGTCCTGAGAGGTTTAAATCGAGCATGAGTAGGTTTACAGTAGATTGATGTTTTACAAGAATAGAAGCTCCCGTAGACATCAGAGGCTAAGTGCTACGGCGACCTAGCTCTAGACTTCTGGTGGCTAAGGTTGCTAAGATTGATCCCGTCCCTCGGCAGCCCCTCTCCTAGCCTTTATATAGGAGGCCAGGTCCCAAGAGATCTGTCCGGGTACGACTAGGTTTACAAAAGACCTAGCTCTAAACTTTCCTTGTTCAGCTCCTCTTTGTCTTGTTCTTCAAGGAATCCTCTTCGGCACCGCCCTAGTGGCCCACCTTGTCATCGGGTATCTTCATGGGCCTCCAGTTGGGCCGCACAGGATAGGGCAATGCTGGTTACCCGAAGGGTAATGCCCACGTCAGTAGTCCCCGAGTGTCTAGCCGAAGATTTTTCGGGTAGAGACTAAAGCATGCCTCCACTGAACGTTCTTCTGCTTCGATTGCTCTTGTCCATCTTGTAACAGCTTCATCTTCTTTTATCGGGTGCGCGTCCAGCGCTCCCGATGGGAGTAGCCCCCGAGTCTAGATACGGATGCTTGCAATCCGTGTGTAGACTCAAGTTGTGCCACTCGAATGTCTTCTTCTCGCCGAAGTTTCTTGCAAGTCTTCATAGGTCATCCGATAGATGCATGTCGTGGCTTGTACTTTTCAAGTAAAGCTTGAACGCGTAAAGGATATGGAGTAACGTGCCCAGCTTTGCTGGTTAACTGCCGTTGGCAAAACAACGTTACTCTACTCAGAATCAAGTCCCCGGGCATGATCCTGGAATACAAAAAAGTTTTATCGGGTGCGCACCCAGCGCTCCCGATGGGAGTAGTCCCCGAGTCTGGGCGCGGACGCTTGTGACCGGGTGCAGACTCGAGCTGAGGACACCGCTCTTTTGTTTAATTACTTCTTCACGCCTTTCTTCCTAAAAAAGCTTTCGAGTCTTCTTTTATCGGGTGCGCATCCAACGCTCCCGATGGGAGTAGCCCCCGAGTCTAGGCGCAGATGCTTGCATTCTGTGCGTAGACTCAAGTTGACTACTCGACAGTCTCATTCCTTCGATTCCTCAACCAAGCTTTTACAACGTCATTGATGACGTAATCACTGCCATGGTTTGACTGACAAGACGCGACCTGACGGGCCCATCCTAGTTCTGCACGGGCAGTTTTAGGAGATGACTAGTGCATGCGCATTAACCGAGGTGCCTCCTCGATTTCGGCACGTCGTGGGAATAATGGGCCGCCGGTTCCGCTCTCTACAGAGTGACACGTGTACGACCAGATCCCATCCACTTCCCACGATGGCTTTAGGGTCATGGCCACGATCTTCCAGCGGTATTACGGTATAAATAGAGGGCCTTCATTATTTTTTACTTTTCACGCCTCTGTACTGCTCATCTTCTTCCTAGCCTTCCTCTTTCACCTCTGTTCCTTTCCTCGAAAGCTCCGGGCGCCATGGGCAAAAGGAAGAGCACCAGCACCTCGGGCGCGACCAAGGTCAGCCGTGATTGGGGCGCCTCCACCATCACCAATCGCGAGGTGAGCAAGCTGTCGTCATGGTGAACAGACAGATGTCATAGGATGGCTTAAGTTGGGGCCGAATGGGCGCTAGAGGATTCGGGGGAGGGTTTTTGGATTAGATTGGATGAACTTCCGGGTGCTTTCCTCAAGAACTTGGCCCAGGCCAGAGGTAGAAGAAGAGAGACACAAGGAAGAACTCTGCTCTAGATCTTTCTCTTCATTGATCTCAACAGGTTACAGGTTTCTGGATACAAGATAGCTTATGAACTGTACGTACCCACGATGGGGGTGTGCCCCCTCTCCTTATATAGGGGAGAGGGTGGCTTACAGGGGAAGAAACCCTAATGGCATCTTTGAACAGACAAACTACTTTACAAAGCTACTTTAATCATAGATGACGCCGGTATCTTCTTTAATCAGCGAGGCTAACGTCCTCCGGTTGCTTTTGGCGTCACCTTCTTCTTTGGCGTCAGGGCTTCGTTTAAAGCTACTTTGCTTAGGTCACCCTTGTCCTCTAGCTCTTGAGAGAATCTTTGAGCAGTCCTGCCGACGTGCTACAGTGCACTTCTTACCGGCAGTCCGGTGTCTTCTTAGCCCATACCGGTATGCCTCTCTTTGGGGATACCGGTATAGATTTACTTAGCCAAACGTTTAACTTTGCTCTCCGGAATAAATATCAAACCGGTATCTTGATGGCTCAAACCATCCGGTTTGGCATGCCTTTGGCATACCGGGGGTCATCCCCCCAACATTAGTCCCCGAAGCTGGTATAGTCCGGTGGATTTTATCCGACGGACCATGCCAGTTTCCTATATTACAAGGTACCGGTTTAGTCATTCCGGCACCCTGCTCAGCTCTTCCGGCGTTTTTGCCTTAGCTTATTTCTGTTACCTTCCGGATTCTTCCGGTATCTTATGACATTAAACTCCTCCTCGGCGAAGTCGAGAATTTCTCGGGTACAGTGCATGTCAGAGACATGCACACTGTATCTGACGCGCCAGTGCCAGGGGTCACTTCCCTTCGGCTTCTGCGCCCGCATTTATGGCGCCGCACCGGATCCCCGCTGCCGTTCCGGATCCGTGCGGCCTCCCTGTGGCATTTTATTTTCCGCGCGTGTATCATCGCGCCACGTGGCGGCCCACGAACTGAACCGCCGCGGCCCAGCGGTTGCCAGCCCACTATCTCTCCTTCCTATATAAGGGGAAGCGGTTCCTTCTTCCTCCTTTTCTCCGCATTCGCCACTTCCTCGCGCACTTAGAGCTCTCAGCCCTCCTGCGCCCTTGCTGCCGCCGTTCGTCGCCAGAGCTCCGCCGCCTGGTGAACTTTCACCGCGACTCCGCCAAGCTTCTTCAAGCCTCGCCGCGCAGCGATTCACCGCTGCACGTCTGCTGCCTCCGCACCGTGCGGTCTCCGGCGACTTCTTCTCCTCTTCCTCGCCGGACCTCGTCGGCGACTGCAGGTCCGCTGCTTCTCCGGCGACCATCTTCAGCGTTTCGCGCCGCCCCAGGTTAGCTTCAATGCTTCCTCGCCCTCTTCTCTCTCGTCTTCCAGATCTTGGGCCGGTAGCGTATTTACCCTTTCTTTTCTTTTGCTTTTTCTCTTACTCGTAGATCTTCGCGCAAGGGTAGATCTTGGGAAATCAGTTTTTCGGGTAGAGTCCGGCGTCCCGTAGACCCGTATGTCTAGCGAAGATCATCCTTCCGAATCCTCCTCCAGTAGCCACCAGAGCGAAGCTTCCGACGGGCTCTCAGCTGATCTTGCCCGGATGGAGACCGGTACCGGAAAAGGTCAAGAGGTCGGCAGCTCTAGCCAAGCATCCGGAGTAGATCTATCCGGTGTCACGCGTGGGGCCTGGAAGGGCTCCGACGTGACACAACATGAAATCGACTGGTTGTACCGGTCTAGAAGGATACCGGAAGGAGTATCCTGCCGGCTTCCACGCGACGAGATCGAACCGGTACTGGAACCCGGTGAGTTTGTCGTTTTTCTTGCTCACTTCGAGCGCGGCTTCGGCCTTCCTGCCTCTGATTTCTTTCGCCGTTTTCTGGATTTCTACCAACTCCAGCCTCACCACCTTCCTGGCAATGCCATCTTCTATCTCTCTTGCTACGTTTCTTTTCTCGCTTCATCGGCCTCCGTCCCACTCGTGAGACTTTCGCTCGCTTCTTTTCTCTTCGGATTAATTCCGTTCAGGGCAAGGACATTCCTAAGCCCAAACCCCCCGTTCAATGCGGGTCTTGTATCATCGGCTCCCGTCAAGGGAGCCCCTTTTTTAAATTCTCCGGTCTTGAGTCATGCCGGGCATGGCAACATACCTTTTTCTACATGAAGAACACCGGCGCCCCAGATCTCATCAATCTTCCGGCTTTCAATCCGGGAGTGCCTACGAAGGTCAACTGGAGCTTCTATCCTGGGACCAACCATATAGAGACGAACCGGATTGTACGCTTCATGGAGAAGCTGATGAAGGAGACAGATATCTGCTCTGACGATATCATCCGCACCTTCATCTCACGCCGGGTGCTTCCCCTCAAGCGTCGGGCGCATAAAATAAGCGAGATGTACGGCCCTGGCGATCCTACCAAGATCACCGGCCTCCCTCTAAGCAAAGGGGATGTAGTTTTTAAGGCTAGGCAGATCTGCCAGACTGCCATGCCGATGGACTGGGAGTGGGGCTTCCTGCCTCTCAGCTCCACCAACCCTCCAACTGAAGAAGTAAGAGATTATGCAATCCGGGTTGTTTTCCGGTAGCTTTTCGATGTAAGACTAACTGTCCTTCTACTCTTTTTCAGGCAAAGCAGCGCTTCCCTCGCATCGCAGCGGAGCAGCAAGGCCCTTGCCGGAAACGGCCTCTGGACACGGTCGACCCGGATCCTTATATCCATTGGACCGAGCTCAAGATGGGCCGCACCCACACCCCACGCCCCGGTAAGTTCTCATCCGAAACTTCCGGTTCTGGCGATGATGTTAGCATTCTTGAGGTATTTTGTTTTTTCAGCTCCTCATATGTTTCCTTGTTGCAGATGTTTCCTCAGCCAGCGCCAACCCACAGGTTGTGGAGCGCGCTGTGCCGCTTCAGGCCGAGGTCGGCGATGAATTCCTGGAGAGACTCATCTCTCAGGACAAGAAGAAGAAGAGGCCGGCATCTGAAGCCAGCCCCAGCGAGGCTCCTCCCGCCAAGCGCCCCCGGACAGAAGTTGTCGGCGGGAAGACGGTCTCCACGAAACGGTACAAGAAGCGGGAGATGCCGGTCTCTTCCGGGTAAGTTTTTGTTTCTCTATTTGCCTCGTTTTGCAAAGTTTTCCCTTCCGGTTGCTTTTCTGAGTCTTTGTTCTTTCTATCTTTTTCAGCCCTGCGCTCAAGCTCTCCAAGAGCACCGAGGGAACCGCAAGGACCTCGCCTTCTCCTCAACCAAGTGCGGGGTGCGCGGCCCCTATATCTCCAGATCACCGCGCGGAGGAGGACCACGTCTCCCCTCCAGAAACAGAAGACATCGGCGCCAGCAACATCGGCGCCAACACCGAAGATGCCGGGGGGATGGAGCCTTTAGTTCCTACCACCCCGAAGAAAAAGAAGAAGAAGGACACTAGCTCCTCTCCTTCCAAGACCCTGCCGGAGCCTTCTGCTCCGGCAACTTCTACTCTGGCAAAGGACGCCACAGAAGCTCCTGCGCCACCCAAAGCCACGCCGCCGCCAAGCAAAGGACGCAGCGCGGCTGAGCTCATGCCGCCTCCACGCCAAGGATCCGCGGCTTCGGGGGGCATCAGGTTCTCCAAGCCCCAAGGTGCCGCGGTGACCTCCGCGACCAGCTCCAGCCCGCAGTCCCTGGCGCTGCACGCCGGTCGCGCCGCCATCGTGGTTGGGGAAACGGCTCCAGCCCCGCTGGGCCGGATTACCGAGCTTACGCGCGGAGGCAACGAGCTGGGGCACCTTCTCGATTACGCTGAAAAGTGGAATCGGGCGGATGAGTCCCCAGCGACGCGTGGCTTGGGGAAGGACAAGCTGCCGCTGGTCGACCCTTCCGGCCCCCGGAGCACCGGACAGCATTTTAGCCGGTTGCTGCGCGCTGTGAAGGAGCTCGATAATGCGTGGCACAATGCCAATAACAACATTGTGGTAAGTTGAATCAAACTTTCTGCAATTTTTCATCTCATGCCGGTTTCATTCCTTAAAGATTATGTATATCTTCCCAGTCCCCGAGTTTCGGGTTAAGAGCGCAGCTCTGAGCGCGAAACTTTCTCACAAATTCTCAAAACCGGCATCTTACTCGTAGTCATTTTCCTTTGAACAGAGCACGGCGGACGCCCGGAAGCGCCTCTTTGAGGAGCTACTGTGGGAGCACCGGGATCTTTCTGAGGCGCACAGCAAGTGCCAAGGTGAGTTTCCGTGCTCCCGGCATCTTCATTCACAAGCATAGACATAATAGCATCAATCTTATCACTCAAGGAAGAGGTTTCTTCGACAGAATTTACCTTCTTACCTTGTGGAGCTCTTTCCGTGTGCCATTCAGAGTAATTAATCATCATATTATCAAGAAGCTTTGTTGCTTCACCAAGAGTGATGGACATAAAGGTACCTCCAAGCAGCTGAATCCAATAGGTTCCGTGAAGAAAAATTTAGTCCTGCATAAAAGGTTTGGATGATCATCCAAGTAGTCAGTCCATGGGTTGGGCAATTTTTAACTAAAGATTTCATTCTTTCCCAAGCTTGTGCAACATGCTCATTATCCAATTGTTTAAAATTCATTATGCTACTTCTCAAAGATATAATTTTAGCAGGGGGATAATATCTACCAATAAAAGCATCCTTGCATTTAGTCCATGAATCAATACTATTCTTAGGCGTGAGATAGCAACCAATCTTTAGCTCTTCCTCTTAATGAGAAAGGGAACAATTTTAATTTTATAATGTCACCATCTACATCTTTATACTTTTGCATTTCACACAATTCAACAAAATTATTGAGATGGGCAGCAGCATCATCGGAACTAACACCAGAAAATTGCTCTCTCATAACAAGATTCAGTAAAGCAGGTTTAATTTCAAAGAATTCTGCTGTAGTAGCAGGTGGAGCAATAGGTGTGCATAAGAAATCATTATTATTTGTGGTTGTGAAGTCACACAACTTAGTATTTTCAGGAGTGGCCATTTTAGCAGTAGTAAATAAAGCAAACTAGATAAAGTAAATGCAAGTAACTAATTTTTTTGTGTTTTTGATATAGAGAACAAGATAGTAAATAAAGTAAAACTAGCAACTAATTTTTTTGTGTTTTGATATAAGTGCAGCAAACAAAGTAGTAAATAAAATAAAGCAAGACAAAAACAAAGTAAAGAGATTGGATTGTGGAGACTCCCCTTGCAGCGTGTCTTGATCTCCCGGCAACGGCGCCAGAAAAAGAGCTTGATGGCGTGTAACACACACGTTCGTTGGGAACCCCAAGAGGAAGGTATGTTGCACACAGTAGCAAGTTTTCCCTCGTAAAGAAACCAAGGTTTATCGAACCAGGAGGAGCCAAGAAGCACGTTGAAGGTTGATGGCGGCGGGATGTAGTGCGGCGCAACACCAGGGATTCCGGCGCCAACGTGGAACCCGCACAACACAACCAAAGTACTTTGCCCCAACGAAACAAGTGAGGTTGTCAATCTCACCGGCTTGCTGTAACAAAGGATTAGATGTATAGTGTGGATGATGATTGTTTGCGAGAAAACAAGTAGAACAAGTATTGCAAGTAGATTGTATTCAATGTAAAAGAATGGACCGGGGTCCACAGCTCACTAGAGGTGTCTCTCCCATAAGATAAATAGCATGTTGGGTGAACAAATTACAGTCGGGCAATTGACAAATAGAGAGGGCATGACCATGCACATACATGATATGATGAGTATTGTGAGATTTAATTGGGCATTACGACAAAGTACATAGACCGCTATCCAAGCATGCATCTATGCCTAAAAAGTCCACCTTCAAAGTTATCATCCGAACCCCTTCCAGTATTAAGTTGTAAACAACGTGACAATTGCATTAAGTATGGTGCGTAATGTAATCAATAACTACATCCTTGGACATAGCATCAATGTTTTATCCCTAGTGGCAACAAGACATCCACAACCTTAGAACTTTCCATCACCGTCCCGCATTTAATGGAGGCATGAACCCACTATCGAGCATAAATACTCCCTCTTGGAGTTAAGAGTAAAAACTTGGCCGGAGCCTCTACTAATAACGGAGAGCATGCAAGATCATAAACAACACAAAGGTAATAGATTGATAATCAACATAACATAGTATTCTCTATCCATCGGATCCCGACAAACACAACATATAGCATTACAGATAGATGATCTTGATCATGTTAGGCAGCTCACAAGATCCGACAATGAAGCACATGAGGAGAAGACAACCATCTAGCTACTGCTATGGACCCATAGTCCAGGGGTGAACTACTCACTCATCACTCCGGAGGCGACCATGGCGGTGAAGAGTCCTCCGGGAGATGATTCCCCTCTCCGGCAGGGTGCCGGAGGCGATCTCCCGTAATCCCCCGAGATGGGATTGGCGGCGGCGGCGTCTCGGTAAGGTTTTCCGTATCGTGGCTCTCGGCATCGGGGGTTTCGCGACGAAGACTTTGAGTAGGCGGAAGGGCAACGCGGGGGCCACACGAGGGCCCCACACGCCAGGGCCGCGCGGCCAAGGGCCGAGCCGCGCCGCCCTGTTGTGTCGGCGCCTCGTGGCCCCACTTCCTTTCCCCTTGGTCTTCCGGAAGCTTCGTGCAAAAATAGGACCCCGGGCGTTGATTTCGTCCAATTCCGAGAATATTTCCTTACTAGGATTTCTGAAACCAAAAACAGCAGTAAAACAAGAATCGGCTCTTCGGCATCTCGTTAATAGGTTAGTGCCGAAAAATGCATAAATACGACATATAATGTGTATAAAACATGTAGATATCATCAATAATGTGGCATGGAACATAAGAAATTATCGATACGTCGGAGACGTATCAGCATCCCCAAGCTTAGTTCTGCTCGTCCCGAGCAGGTAAACGATAACAAAGATAATTTCTGGAGTGACATGCCATCATAACCTTGATCATACTATTGTAAGCATATGTAATGAATGCAGCGATCAAAACAATGGTAATGACATGAGTAAACAAATGAATCATAAAGCAAAGACTTTTCATGAATAGTACTTCAAGACAAGCATCAATAAGTCTTGCATAAGAGTTAACTCATAAAGCAATAAATCAAAGTAAAGGTATTGAAGCAACACAAAGGAAAATTAAGTTTCAGCGGTTGCTTTCAACTTATAACATGTATATCTCATGGATAATTGTCAACATAGAGTAATATAACAAGTGCAATATGCAAGTATGTAGGAATCAATGCACAGTTCACACAAGTGTTTGCTTCTTGAGGTGAAGAGAAATAGGTGAACTGACTCAACATAAAAGTAAAAGAAGGGTTCTTCAAAGAGGAAAGCATCGATTGCTATATTTGTGCTAGAGCTTTGGTTTTGAAAACATGAACAATTTTGTCAACGGTAGTAATAAAGCATATGTATCATGTAAATTATATCTTACAAGTTGCAAGCCTCATGCATAGTATACTAACTAGCTGAATGTCCGTGCGTTGCCACGAGACATTCCCAAATAGGTCAACCTTTTAAACTGCATGTTGAATCCATCTGTAAATAGATATGTTTTAACTAAATTTAACATATCCCACCAAAAATTTAACATATCCCACCAAAAATTTCGTTATTTTGCATATATATGCAAAATTGTACAACAAATTACACTGAAAAAATTAGTTTCCCTTTGTATGCGCAATTATCTCTACACCGCTGATAAACCCATTAGTTTAACAACATGCAGCAGCACCACTGAAAACGCTCGCCAGCACCGAATTTTTGATATCTCTAAACTTTTCTCTCGATGAACTTATTTTTTTTCTTAGATGTTATATCTCAGGATTGTAGACCAGACTCTCAAAGAACGTGATAGTGCTGAGATCCTTTTTTTAGGGTTACGTTTTCTTCTTTCCACAACATGTACTCAATTTGATAAGTGTTTTCATAATGCAACTTATTGAAATCTCAAAATAGTAGAAGACGTTTGGTCATTCATTTACACCTCATCTGAACCAAAGCTAATATGAATACACAGGCTATCACAAATGTTTTACATATCCCGTATGCATGCCAAGCATGCACAAAAGCATACGTTCTTGGCAGGACAACATTGCGTGCGTGCGGACGGTGCCGTGCCAAACATCCCTTCTCGCCCACACGCTAGAGCACTCATGCACACTTTGTGGAGCTTCTCGTGAACACTCGACTGCAATCACTGCATTGGTTTGCACCGGCTAAGTCGCGAGAGAAAATTCGCCCCGGAGCAGTGCTATCTCGCTGTCTTCATTCCGTGAATCGTTGCTTTGTTGCAGCATCACGGGAAGAGCACTCAGCGAGGGAGTATGTGGTGGCCAGATTCGACCGCGGCGCGAATTTGCCATCATGATCCGGCCAAATCCATCCGAGGCACGGGTACCTGGCCGGCGTCGAGTACCAGTGTTTCTTCTGCCGGCGGGGGGTCGCAGTATAGTAGTGGCGGCCAAATACACGCGAACATCGTCAGTTGGGCTCGCCGTTTAGCAGGAGGCGCGTGGCCGGAACGGCGGGCGTCGCTGGGAGGAAACATGGGATCGTGTTCGGCAACAACTGACGTGATTTTTTTGACCGAGCTAAATGGACTTTTTGGCAATAACTGGGCCGATCCCTGATTGGGTTGTATTTGGCCTTTAGCGATCTCGGTAGACTCGACTCGATCGCGCGAGCCTGGAGGTCGCGAGCAACGTACCACGGTCGTATTTAGATTTAATAGTAAAGATAGTGCCCGCACCTTGTCCTAATTAGCTTGGATCACCAGGATTATCATTGCAATACACATGTTTTAACCAAGTGTCACAAAGGGGTACCTCTATGCCGCCTGTACAAAGGTCTAAGGAGAAAGCTCGCATTTGGATTTCTCGCTTTTGATTATTCTCAACTTAGACATCCATACCGGGACAACATAGACAACAGATAATGGACTCCTCTTTTATGCATAAGCATGTAGCAACAATTAATGTTCTCATATGAGATTGAGGATATATGTCCAAAACTGAAACTTCCACCATGATTCATGGCTTTAGTTAGCGGCCCAATGTTCTTCTCTAACAATATGCATTCTCTAACCATTTAAATGAGTGGTAAATCTTCCTTACTTCAGACAAGACGGACATGCATAGCAACTCACATGATATTCAACAAAGAGTTGATGGCGTCCCCAGAAACATGGTTATCGCACAACAAGCAACTTAATAAGAGATAAAGTGCATAAGTACATATTCAATACCACAATAGTTTTTAAGGCTATTTTGTCCCATGAGCTATATATTGCAAAGGCGAATGATGGAAATTTTAAAGATAGCACTCAAGCAATTTACTTTGGAATGGCGGAGAAATACCATGTAGTAGGTAGGTATGGTGGACACAAATGGCATAGTGGTTGGCTCAAGGATTTTGGATGCATGAGAAGTATTCCCTCTCGATACAAGGTTTAGGCTAGCAAGGTTATTTGAAACAAACACAAGGATGAACCGGTGCAGCAAAACTCACATAAAAGACATATTGTAAACATTATAAGACTCTACACCGTCTTCCTTGTTGTTCAAAACTCAATACTAGAAATTATCTAGACTTTAGAGAGAACAAATATGCAAACCAAATTTTAGCAAGCTCTATGTGTTTCTTCATTAATAGGTGCAAAGTATATGATGCAAGAGCCTAAACATGAGCACAACAATTGCCAAGTATCAAATTATTCAAGACATTTTAGAATTACTACATGTAGCATTTCCCGATTCCAACCATATAACAATTTAACGAAGAAGATTCAACCTTCGCCATGAATACTATGAGTAAAGCCTAAGGACATATTTGTCCATATGCAACAGCGGAGCGTGTCTCTCTCCCACACAATGAATGCTAGGATCCATTTATTCAAACAAAAACAAAAACAAAAACAAACCGACGCTCCAAGCAAAGTACATAAGATGTGATGGAATAAAAATATAGTTTCAGGGGAGGAACCTAATAATGTTGTCGATGAAGAAGGGGATGCCTTGGGCATCCCCAAGCTTAGACGCTTGAGTCTTCTTAGAATATGCAGGGGTGAACTACCGGGGCATCCCCAAGCTTAGAGCTTTCACTCTCCTTGATCATATTGCATCATTTCCCTCTCTTGATCCTTGAAAACTTCCTCCACACCAAACTCGAAACAACTCATTAGAGGGTTAGTGCATAATAAAAATTTATATGTTCAGAGGTGACATAATCATTCTTAACACTTCTGGACATTGCATAAAGCTACCGGACATTAATGGATCAAAGAAATTCATCCAACATAGCAAAAGAGGCAATGCGAAATAAAAGGCAGAATCTGTCAAAACAGAACAGTTCGTAAAGACGAATTTTAAAATGGCACCATACTTGCTCAAATGAAAATGCCCAAATTGAATGAAAGTTGCGAACATATCCGAGGATCACGCACGTAAATTGGCATATTTTTCTGAGCTACCTACAGAGAGGCAGGTCGAAATTCGTGACAGCAAAGAAATCTGTTACTGCGCAGTAATCCAAATCTAGTATGAACCTTACTATCAAAGACTTTACTTGGCACAACAATGCACAAAACTAAGATAAGGAGAGGTTGCTACAGTAGTAAACAACTTCCAAGACTCAAATATAAAACAAAATACTGTAGTAAAAACATGGGTTGTCTCCCATAAGCGCTTTTTTAACGCCTTTCGGCTAGGCGCGTAAAGTGTGTATCAAGTATTATCAAGAGACGAAGTATCAACATCATAACTTGTTCTAATAATAGAATCAAAAGGTAACTTCATTCTCTTTCTAGGGAAGTGTTCCATACCTTTCTTGAGAGGAAATTGATATTTAATATTACCTTCCTTCATATCAATGATAGCACCAGCAGTTCAAGAAAAGGTCTTCCCAATATAATGGGGCAAGATGCATTGCATTCAATATCCAAGACAACAAAATCAACGGGGACAAGGTTATTGTTAACGGTAATGCGAACATTATCAACTCTCCCCAAAGGTTTCTTTATAGCATTATCAACAAGATTAACATCCAAATAACAATTTTTCAATGGTGGCAAGTCAAGCATATCATAAATTTTCTTAGGCATAACGGAAATACTTGCACCAAGATCACATAAAGCATTACAAACAAAGTCATTGACCTTCATCTTAATGATGGGCTCCCAACCATCTTCTAACTTTCTAGGAATAGAAGCTTCACGTTCTAATTTCTCTTCTCTAGCTTTTATGAGAGCATTTGTAATGTGTTTTGTGAAAGCCAAGCTTATAGCACTAGCATTAGGACTCTTAGCAAGTTTTTGCAAGAACTTTATAACTTCAGAGATGTGGCAATCATCAAAATCCAAACCATTATAATCTAAAGCAATGGGATCATCATCCCCAATGTTGGAAAAAAATTCAGCAGTTTTATCACAGGCAGTTTCAGCAGTTTTAGCAGCTTTTTGCAGTTTTGTAGGCTTTGCATTAGGAGTAGAAACATTGCCAACACCAATTATTTTACCATTGATAGTAGGAGGTGCAGCAACATGTGAATCATTAACATTACTAGTGGTGGTAATAGTCCAAACTTTAGCTACATTATTCTCTTTAACTAGTTTTTCTTTTTCTTCTCTTTCCCACCTAGCATGCAATTCGGCCATTAATCTTATATTCTCATTAATTCTAACTTGGATGGCATTTGCTGTAGTAATAATTTTATTTTCAATATCCTTATTAGGCATAACTTTCGATTTCAAAAGATCAACATCAGAGGCAAGACTATCAACCTTAGAAGCAAGAATATCAATTTTATTGAGCTTTTCCTCAACATGATTTGTTAAAAGCAGTTTGTGTACTAATAAATTCTTTAAGCATAGCTTCAAGACCAGGGGGTACACTCCTATTATTGTTGTAAGAATTCCCATAAGAATTACCATAACCGTTACCATTATTATAAGGATATGGCCTATAGTTATTACTAGAATTGTTCCGATAAGCATTGTTGTTGAAATTATTATTTTTAATGTAGTTTACATCAACATGTTCTTCTTGGCCAACCAATGAAGCTAACGGAACATTATTAGGATCAACAATAGTCCTATCATTCACAAGCATAGACATAATAGCATCAATCTTATCACTCAAGGAAGAGGTTTCTTCGACAGAATTTACCTTCTTACCTTGTGGAGCTCTTTCCGTGTGCCATTCAGAGTAATTGATCATCATATTATCAAGAAGCTTTGTTGCTTCACCAAGAGTGATGGACATAAAGGTACCTCCAGCAGCTGAATCCAATAGGTTCCGTGAAGAAAAATTCAGTCCTGCATAAAAGGTTTGGATGATCATCCAAGTAGTCGATCCATGGGTTGGGCAATTTTTAACCAAAGATTTCATTCTTTCCCAAGCTTGTGCAACATGCTCATTATCCAATTGTTTAAAATTCATTATGCTACTTCTCAAAGATATAATTTTAGCAGGGGATAATATCTACCAATAAAAGCATCCTTGCATTTAGTCCATGAATCAATACTATTCTTAGGCAGAGATAGCAACCAATCTTTAGCTCTTCCTCTTAATGAGAAAGGGAACAATTTTAATTTTATAATGTCACCATCTACATCTTTATACTTTTGCATTTCACACAATTCAACAAAATTATTGAGATGGGCAGCAGCATCATCAGAACTAACACCAGAAAATTGCTCTCTCATAACAAGATTCAGTAAAGCAGGTTTAATTTCAAAGAATTCTGCTGTAGTAGCAGGTGGAGCAATAGGTGTGCATAAGAAATCATTATTATTTGTGGTTGTGAAGTCACACAACTTAGTATTTTCAGGAGTGGCCATTTTAGCAGTAGTAAATAAAGCAAACTAGATAAAGTAAATGCAAGTAACTAATTTTTTTGTGTTTTTGATATAGAGAACAAGATAGTAAATAAAGTAAAACTAGCAACTAATTTTTTTGTGTTTTGATATAAGTGCAGCAAACAAAGTAGTAAATACAATAAAGCAAGCCAAAACAAAGTAAAGAGATTCGATTGTGGAGACTCCCCTTGCAGCGTGTCTTGATCTCCCCGGCAACGGCGCCAGAAAAAGAGCTTGATGGCGTGTAACACACACGTTCGTTGGGAACCCCAAGAGGAAGGTATGTTGCACACAGTAGCAAGTTTTCCCTCGTAAAGAAACCAAGGTTTATCGAACCGGGAGGAGCCAAGAAGCACGTTGAAGGTTGATGGCGGCGGGATGTAGTGCGGTGCAACACCGGGGATTCGGCGCCAACGTGGAACCCGCACAACACAACCAAAGTACTTTGCCCCAACGAAACAGGTGAGGTTGTCAATCTCACCGGCTTGCTGTAACAAAGGATTAGATGTATAGTGTGGATGATGATTGTTTGCGAAAAACAAGTAGAACAAGTATTGCAGTAGATTGTATTCAATGTAAAAGAATGGACCGGGGTCCACAGTTCACTAGAGGTGTCTCTCCCATAAGATAAATAGCATGTTGGGTGAACAAATTACAGTCGGGCAATTGACAAATAGAGAGGGCATGACCATGCACATACATGATATGATGAGTATTGTGAGATTTAATTGGGCATTACGACAAAGTACATAGACCGCTATCCAAGCATGCATCTATGCCTAAAAAGTCCACCTTCAGAGTTATCATCCGAACCCTTCCAGTATTAAGTTGTAAACAACGGACAATTGCATTAAGTATGGTGCGTAATGTAATCAATAACTACATCCTTGGACATAGCATCAATGTTTTATCCCTAGTGGCAACAAGCACATCCACAACCTTAGAACTTTCCGTCACCGTCCCGCATTTAATGGAGGCATGAACCCACTATCGAGCATAAATACTCCCTCTTGGAGTTAAGAGTAAAAACTTGGCCGAGCCTCTACTAATAACGGAGAGCACGCAAGATCATAAACAACACAAAGGTAATAGATTGATAATCAACATAACATAGTATTCTCTATCCATCGGATCCCGACAAACACAACATATAGCATTACAGATAGATGATCTTGATCATGTTAGGCAGCTCACAAGATCCGACAATGAAGCACATGAGGAGAAGACAACCATCTAGCTACTGCTATGGACCCATAGTCCAGGGGTGAACTACTCACTCATCACTCCGGAGGCGACCATGGCGGTGAAGAGTCCTCCGGGAGATGATTCCCCTCTCCGGCAGGGTGCCGGAGGCGATCTCCGGAATCCCCCGAGATGGGATTGGCGGCGGCGGCGTCTCGGTAAGGTTTTCCGTATCGTGGCTCTCGGTACTGGGGGTTTCGCGACGAAGACTTTAAGTAGGCGGAAGGGCAACGCGGGGGGCCACACGAGGGCCCCACACGCCAGGGCCGCGCGGCCAAGGGCCAGGCCGCGCCGCCCTATTGTGTCGGTGCCTCGTGGCCCCACTTCCTTTCCCCCTCGGTCTTCTGGAAGCTTCGTGCAAAAATAGGACCCTGGGCGTTGATTTCGTCCAATTCCGAGAATATTTCCTTACTAGGATTTCTGAAACCAAAAACAGCAGAAAACCAAGCAATCGGCTCTTCGGCATCTCGTTAATAGGTTAGTGCCGGAAAATGCATAAATACGACATATAATGTGTATAAAACATGTAGATATCATCAATAATGTGGCATGGAACATAAGAAATTATCGATACGTCGGAGACGTATCAGTCCAGCACATGCGTGCGGTGGACCGGCATCTTGCCGATCTGCCCGACGTGGCGATCCAGCTCTTCAAGGTCTTGTGGCCCGGAGAAGAGATGTCGGCGAACCTGACGCTCACCTCCGAGCGCCTGAAAGATGCCGGACGGAGGATCCGCGAGTGGCAGTGTTCTGCGGCTCGTGCCGGAGCAGATGCGGCGCTACGCATCGCCTGCTCCTGGTATGAGGACCTGGACTTGGACGCCTTGCACAGCTTGCGCGAAGACGCTCCCACCGACAAGGATCCGGTCCTCACCGCGAAGCGGAAGGACCGTGCCTACCGGATTGCAGAGTACGCCCCGGTCCGCACCTTCATCCCCCCACCTCCTGACGTCCAGGACTTCCTGAGCGACGAAGAAGAAGGAGAGGACGAGGAAGATGAGGATGCCGGAGCGGACGATGCTCTCCCGGAAGCTGGTGATGCGCCTCCGGAAGCTCCAGATGCCGGTGCTGCTCCTCCTGAAGCTCCTGTTGCCTGAATGTTTTTATCCTGTATCTGATTCTCAAGAAAACAATGCCCGTTAAATTCTACCCCGGTATGCCGGGGTCTATGATGTAATATATAACTTAGCCGTTCTTTTGGCTGCGCTACCATGTTATCTGCCGGTATGTTATACTGGTAGCTTATTAATTTATGTTTGTCTGTTGACTTAGCATTTTGCTCATTGTTCGCTTTTATCTTGCACTGCAAAGATTCCGGGATTGTTTCCGCATCCAATCCGATGCACACTTTGTTCTATTGCTTTGGCTCTGCCTACCTCTTTTGGGTGTTTTGGCGTATGAGGCACAAAGTTCTTTTGCCAAGCAAGCACTTTCTTGAACTTAGAAATAACTCGAAATTTTCACAAAAAATCGGTATAACCGGGGTTAGTTAAACTTTTCCGGATTGTCCGTTCCCACTCCCTCTTTTCGCAGTTCACGTGCTTAATTCCTACCGGTTTATCTTGCTTGCCATGAAGCCGGGTTGCGGACAGCAGCAGAGTCGAAGACTCCGGTAGGTTTAGCACGTTACTAAACCGGAAAGAAAAAATGTTCACAAGCAGCCGGTAAACTGAAAAAATAGACATATTGCATGCAACTTAAGTAGGGGTAGTCCCCGAGATTCATTCGAGGTTCCGACATCTTTTATTCATAGCAAATAAGGTACAAAAAGGAACTTCTTACACCACAACTTCAGGAGTAGAAAGGACGCAACAAAGCTATGTTCCACGGACGCTTGGTCTCATCTCCGGATCTGTCCGCCTTTCCCTCTTTCCATTCCTGTGCATCTATTAGGTAATAGGCATCATTGTGGAGAGCTTTGCTCACAATGAAAGGTCCTTCCCATGGGGGTGAAAGCTTATGCCGGCCTTCAGTGCGTTGCACTAAGCGTAACACCAAGTCTCCTTCCCGGAATACTCTCGGGTTAACCTTCCGGCTATGATAGCGTCTGAGGTTTTGCTGGTAAATGGCTGTTCTTGCCAACGCCAGCTCTCTTGCTTCTTCTAGCAAGTCCACATCGTTTTCTCGGGCCTCTTTTACCTCTTGTTCGGTATAGAGTTGCACCCTTGGTGAGTCATGGAGAATGTCGGTTGGTATGACCGCTTCACGCTCCGTAAACCATAAAGAATGGAGTGTATCCGGTAGACCGGTTTGGAGTCGTTCTTATGCTCCACAGCACTGATGGTAGCTCATCAAGCCAACATCCCGTTGTCTTTTCGAGTGGTTCAATGAGTCTTGGTTTTATACCGGAAAGCACTAGTGCATTTGTTCTTTCCACTTGGCCATTGCCTTGTGGGTGTGCCACTGAGCCCAAATCCAACCGGATGTTGTTATCCTCACAGAATCGCTTGAATTCACCTTGGGCAAAGTTTGAGCCATTGTCAGTGATGATACTATGCGGGTATCCATACCGCAAGATGACATCCTTTAGGAATTTCACCGCTGTGTGGCCATCACACTTTGCGATAGGTTTTACCTCCAGCCATTTGGTGAACTTATCCACCATTACCAAGATATGGGTCATGTTTCCCCTTGCAGTTTTGAATGGGCCAACCATGTCAAGGCACCAAACAGCAAATGGCCAAGTTAACGGTATAGTTTTCAAGCCGAATGCTGGGGTATGATTTTGTTTGGCGTACCTCTGGCAACCATTGCATTTTCTTACCAAATCCTCAGCATTTTCCAAGGCAGTGGGCTAGTAGAACCCATGCCGGAACACTTTTGCCACCAGCGCCCTTGACGAAGCGTGATGCCCACACTCTCCTTGGTGAATTTCCCTGAGCATCTCTTTTCCTTCTTCTGGTTCCACACATCTTTGAAGGACACCGGTAACACTTCTTTTGTACACCTCACCATTGATGAAGGTGTATGCTTTGGCTCTCCGCTGGACCCTTCTTGACTCAGTTTCGTCAACCGGCAAGGTGCCGTTGATCAGGAATTCCTTAATAGGTTTAACCCAAGATGGTGCTTCTCTAACCACAAACACCGGCACGTCCATCTCCATGCTATCCACCATCATTGTTTCTTCCGGTATAGGCT
Organism: Lolium rigidum; assembly: GCF_022539505.1. Classification (NCBI taxonomy): domain Eukaryota; kingdom Viridiplantae; phylum Streptophyta; class Magnoliopsida; order Poales; family Poaceae; genus Lolium; species Lolium rigidum. Next base: position 20,691,207 of record NC_061508.1, read on the forward strand.
CCGCAGTCCCCGAGCTTACCGGAGAAGTCCCCGGGTTTGCCGGAGCAGTCCCCGAGTGTACCGGCATAGTCCCCGGGTTTCCTTCATCAATATCCATTGGCACCACATGTGATTCCGGTACGGAAGTTGATTCTGACTCCGGACTTGGCTTGATCGACGGAACTCTTAAGTGCGCCAAGGCTATTCCGGGAGGAATTTCTTGCCTCGATGAGCCTAGCTTGGATAAAGCATCCGCGGCTTCATTTTCAGCCCGCGGCACATGGTGAAATTCACACCCTTCGAAGAAGCCGGCAATCTTTTGCATATGAAACCGGTATGAGGCCATGTTGGCATCTTTTGCATCCCAGTCTCCTGAACATTGTTGCACCACAAGATCTGAATCGCCGTAGCAGATGATCCGGTGTGCACCAATTTCTTTTGCGACCTTAAGCCCATGGATCAAAGCCTCATATTCAGCGACATTGTTTGATGCCCTGAAATGCACTTGCAAAACATACCGGAGATGATCTCCCTTTGGTGAGGTAAGTACCACACCGGCACCTAGACCCTCTTTGAGCTTGGATCCGTCAAAGTGCATCTTCCAAGATTCTATTTTATGTTCCGGCGGTCGGTACTCGCATTTCCGCCCAATCAACCAGGAAATCAGCCAAAGCTTGTGATTTTATGGCATCTCTTCTTTCGTATACCGGCACGTATGGTGACAATTGAATTGCCCATTTTGCAATCCTGCCGCTGGCATCTTTGTTGCCTATGATATCTGAAATTGGTGCTTCACTTAGCACTTTCATGGGGTGCTCCTCGAAATAGTGCTTAAGCTTGGTGGCGGCCATGAATACACCATAGGTCATCTTTTCGAAGTGGGGGTAATTTTGCTTTGAGAGGGAGAGCACCTCGCTCAAATAGTATACCGGCCTCTGCACGATTTTTTCTTCTTCCTCTCTTTCTACCACAACCACAACACTCACAACCCGGTTGGTTGCTGCTATGTACAACAACATGGGCTCCCTTTCCAAAGGCGAGGCCAATACCGGTGCGGTGGCTAGCATCGTTTTCAGTTCTTTGAACGCTGCGTCTGCCTGTGGGGTCCAGACGAAGGTATCGGATTTTTTCATTAAAGCATAGAGGGGTAGGGCCTTTTCTCCCAACCTGCTTATGAACCGGCTCAGCGATGCCAAGCTTCCGGTAAACTTTTGCACATCTTTTAGTTCTCGCAGGATAGTCATTCTTTCTATTGCCCGGATTTTTACCGGATTCACTTCAATGCCCCGGCTTGATACAAGAAAGCCAAGCAGCTTACCGGCAGGGACACCGAAGGTGCATTTTGCCGGATTGAGTTTCATCCGGAACCTTCTTAAGTTATCAAATGTTTGTCGGATATCGTCGATTAAGGTTTCGTTTGCCTTAGTTTTTATCACGACGTCGTCCACATAGACTTGCACATTTTTTCCGATTTGATCAAACAAGCATTTTTGCATACAGCGCTGGTACGTTGCACTAGCGTTGCGCAAACCAAAAGGCATTGTAACATAGCAATAAGCCCTGTGCGGGGTAATGAACGCAGTTTTTATTTGATCTTCCTTTTTCAGGGGAATCTGGTGGAAACCGGAATAAGCATCCAGAAAAGACAACAACTCACACCCAGCAGTAGAATCAATCACCTGATCGATCCGGGGCAGAGGGAAAGGATCTTTTGGGCAAGCTTTGTTGAGGTTGGTGTAGTCGAAGCACATGCGCCACACCTTTGGAGCTTTTGCTTCCAGGTTCTCTTCTTTCTTCTTTTCGACCATCACCGGATTAGCCAGCCACTCAGTATGCGTTACTTCCACGATGAAACCGGCAACCAACAGCTTTGTTACTTCTTCTCCAATGATCTTTCTCCTATCTTCAGCGAACCGGCGCAAAGGTTGTCGCACCGGCTTAGCATCCTTCCGGACATTCAGAGAGTGCTCGGCCAGCTCCCTCGGAACACCTACCAAGTCATCAGTAGACCAAGCAAAGATATTCCGATTCTCACGGAGGAAGCTGACGAGCACGCTTTCCTATGCCTGACTCAGGCCGGCACCGATACGAACGGTGCGCTCTGGGTAAGCCGGATCCACCACAATGTCCTTTGTTTCATTTGTCGGCTTGAATGCCGGTGCGCCCAAGCTTCCACTCATTGCCGCTAAGCTCAAGTGTGAGGACTGAGCCAGCGCAACCGCAGTTTGCATCCTCCTTTTTTCCTCTGCGATTACCAGCGATTCCCACCACAGTTAAGGGTCCACGAGGTGCCGGCATCTTCATCTTGAGGTAAGCCGTATGAGTTGAGGCCATGAAAGCTGCCAATGCCGGTCTCCCTAGCAGTGCATGGTAGGGACTGTCTAGGTCCACCACCTCGAACAGAATGTTTTCCACCCGGCAATTGTCACGTCCTCCGAATGACACATCCACCCGGACTTTTCCTACCGGTGCACAGGACAGTCCCGGAACGATTCCGTGGAACGTTGTGTGAGTGGGCTGTAGCATGTTTTCTGTTATCCCCAGTGTACGCATCGTATGCTTGTACATGATATTTATGCTGCTTCCATTGTCTATCAGCACTTTGCTGAACTTGACTCGAGTTTCTGGCCCTTGCATGATTGGGTCCACAACAAGAGCATAACCACCCGGATTCGGCATGATCTTGGGGTGATCCTTGAACGACCAGGTAATTTCCTGATCTGACCACAGCATGTATCTGGGAATTGTCGGCATCACTGCGTTCACTTCCATGGAATGGCGATGCACGCTTTGCCTGTCAGTTGGCTCAGTAACGAACACAACACAGCACAAGTGCGGGTCCTTGTAAACGTTCCGGCCCAAAGGTGCCGGTGGTGGTGGCTGGTCATGGCCATCCTCCACCTGATGGACTTGCTGGTGTTGCTGTACCGGTATGGTATTGGCTCCGGTAAGCGGTGGTGGTGGTGGTAATGGGTGCTGATGCAACATGTCATGCGAGGGTGGCAGTATGGTGGAACAGCCCTCTGCTTGCGCATCTTTTGCCGCACCTCTCAGCATCAAGTGCTTCATCCAGGAACAATCTTTTGTCAAGTGGTTTGCCGGCCTCGATGGATTTGGAGTGTGAAACCGGCATGGTTGCTCCATTGCTGCTTCCATGGTGTATCTCAAATGCTCTTGCCAATCTTTTTTCTGTCCCCACTTTTCTTTTTCAACCCACTTCTTCTTAGGACCCGCCCACGGCTGCGATCCGGTTTTTTGCCTTTGGCTTCCGCTGGGGCCGGAATTATCCTGCACCGCAGCTACTTGCTGTGGACCATACCTTCGATCTGGAAACTCTTCTCTTCTTTTGTTATGCCGGTTATCCCGGTATTGATCTTGGCGCGGTTGGCTCGTTTGCGCCGGATCGGCTTGCACTGCCGGTTGCATTGGGTCTCCCAATGCGTAGCTATCTGCCACACGTATCATTTCCGCCAGAGTTACCGGCATGTTCCGCTGCAGCCTTTGCCACAACGGCGAACCTCTGCGGCACCCATTGCAGAACCAAGTAATGGCTTGCGCCTCTATCACCCCTTCGCAGGAGTTTCTCGTGGAGTTCCACCGGGTCAGATAATCCCGGTCTGTTTCATTTGGGCGCTGCACGCACAAACCGAGCTGCTGCGGCCTGTTGGGCCTCCGGTATGTGCCGCCGAAGTTACTCACAAAAGCTTCCTCAAAGTCCAACCAGCCATTTATGCTTCCCGCCGGCAAGTTGTTTAGCCGGATTCGTGCCGGTCCTACCGTGAAAGATGGTACAATTCTCACGGCCCAACGCCGGTTTCCTCCACCAGTTACGGTTCCTCCGCCACCAGCGACGTACACCGCGGTCACATAATCCGCGAGCCAATCTTCCGGCTTAGTGGTGCCATCATACGTTTTTGTGTCACGGGGCAACTGGAAGTTGCGAACCGGTGGTTCCTCTTTCATGATCCTTGGACCAAAGCATTTTGGGCCTGGGGGACCTTCTGCCTCGATCATCGCAGATAAGTACACTCTATCCAGATGGTGCCTCGCATCCCGTTCTGGCAGATGTCTTTCTCCCACGTGTTCCCCCAACGGGTTCCGGTATGCCGTGAGTCTTTCTGCTGTTGAATCAGCTTCATCGTAATGTTCCGGCACCGCGGCCCTTGCCTGCCGGTACCTTGGGGGAGGCATTTCCTCCTCTTCATACGCTGCCCTTGCAGCTCGATAATTTTGCCCGATTTCATATCTACCGGCAAGATTGTTTCCGGCATAGCCTCTTCTGGCGTAGCCTCGATCTGCCCCTTGGCTTTTTCTACCGGCATCGTGTTCCCCGGCTTGTTGTTTTCCGGCAAGGACCGGATCGTACACGATCATTCGCCGCGCATTCATTTCTTTTTCTTTTCTTCGTCCGGATGGGGGACGATGCCTCGCCCATGGGACTTGCTACCGGCATTCTTTGTTGAACGCACGTATTTTGATGCCGCAGCCTTTGTTCTCTCTAGCAAGCTCAGCATTTTGTTCCCGAATCTCATCAAGCAGCTTCTCTAACACGATCTTGCCGTTTTGCTAAAGCATCTCCGCTAAGCGATTCACACAGCTCCATAGCAGCCCTAGCAGCTTTTATAGTTTTATCCGGGCTACTGTACTTAGGTTTCTCTACGATGCTCAAAGATACAGAGGCACTCTTGCCGGCAAGTACTTCCTTACGCAAATCCTGATCTAGATTGTGAGCCTTAAGCCGGTTTTCCGGCATCCTAGCAGCCTGAGCGCTAACTGAAGCAAAGCCATGGGCAGCGTTATACTCACGTAGGGTTAGGTTCAGCTCGCGCTGCGCCCGGATGATGTCCTCGCCCCCGGAAAGCAGCTTCTTGCGCGTCGCCTCCAGCTCCGCCTGAGCCGCTGCCGGGTCGATGTTCTGCGCGATGGGCGTCGCCAGCACGTTCATCGCCGCTTGAAGTGGTGTCTCCGGTGGTGCGGAAGATGTTCCCGCAGCGCCTGCGTTGCGCTCCAGCGGAGGCTTGGCCGGACGGGTCGATGCCGCACGGCCAGCTGCTTCTTCCACAGCTTCCTTGCCAGCGCCAGCCGCGCCAGCCATCATGACCTCCACGCTGCCGGCGGCGCGGCCAGCACATAGCCACCTTGGCGGGTCCGGTGCCACCAGCACCGGCGAGAGGCGCGGGCGCACAGGGACGGTGCCGAAGTAGATGCGGTGGCTGCCGAACTCGATGATGCAGCCGTTCTTGGGGAAGATGCCGCCGTTGGCGAAGCAGCCCGCGTTGTCGTTGATGAAGTCCATGGAGTAGATGCGCCGCACGAGCGCGGACACCGTCCGCCGCCGGCGACGTCGAGGAGACCCGCCCGAATATGAACTCCAAGCAAGCGCCTCTTCATGCCCCACGGTGGGCGCCAACTCGTCGTCGTGGTGAATGTGACGGATGCCATAGGATGGCTTAAGTTGGGGCCGAATGGGCGCTAGAGGATTCGGGGTGGGTTTTTGGATTAGATTGGATGAACTTCCGGGTGCTTTCCTCAAGAACTTGGCCCAGGCCAGAGGTAGAAGAAGAGAGACACAAGGAAGAACTCTGCTCTAGATCTTTCTCTTCATTGATCTCAACAGGTTACAGGTTTCTAGATACAAGATAGCTTATGAACTGTACGTACCCGCGATGGGGGTGTGCCCCCTCTCCTTATATAGGGGAGAGGGTGGCTTACAGGGGAAGAAACCCTAATGGCATCTTTGAACAGACAAACTACTTTACAAAGCTACTTTAATCATAGGTGACGCCGGTATCTTCTTTAATCAGGGAGGCTGACGTCATCCGGTTGCTTTTGGCGTCACTTTCTTCTTTGGCGTCAGGGCTTCGTTTAAAGCTACTTTGCTTAGGTCACCCTTGTCCAGTCCTGCCGACGTGCTACAGTGCACTTCTTACCGGCAGTCCGGTGTCTTCTTAGCCCATACCGGTATGCCTCTCTTTGGGGATACCGGTATAGATTTACTTAGCCAAACGTTTAACTTTGCTCTCCGGAATAAATATCAAACCGGTATCTTGATGGCTCAAACCATCCGGTTTGGCATGCCTTTGGCATACAGGGGGTCATCCCCCCAACACAAGCTCCGCTCCCTCGGCTTCATCTCCTCTTCCGACGATGACATTCGTCTTCCAGGTCCTTCCTCTCGCCCAAATCCTCCAAAGGGCTTTACCGCCATGTTCGTCGCTTTTCTGTTTCGTGGGCTTTCGCTTCCTGCCCACGAGTTTCTTCGTTCTTGATGTCTACGCACGCTTCTATTCCTGTAGACAGTGTTGGGCCTCCAAGAGCAGAGGTTTGTAGAACAGCAGCAAGTTTCCCTTAAGTGAATCACCCAAGGTTTATCGAACTCAGGGAGGTAGAGGTCGGAGATATCCCTCTCAAGCAACCCTGCAATTACGATACAAGAAGTCTCTTGTGTCCCCAACACACCTAATACACTTGTCAGATGTATAGGTGCACTAGTTCGGCGAAGAGATAGTAAAACACAGGTGTTATAGATGGTGGTAATATTGCTGGAAGTAAAGATGCAAGAAAACAAGAAACAAGCGATGTTTGCGTATTTGGAAACAAGGCCTAGGGATCATACTTTCACTAGTGGACACTCTCAACATTGATCACATAATAAATAAATAACTTCTCCTCACTTGTGCTACATACACTCTCTTGTTGGATAACAAACACCATTCATTGTGTAGGGCTACAAGAGCTCCCTCAAGCCGGAGTTAACAAGCTCCACAACATTCGGTGTTCATATTTAAGTAACCTCTAGAGCATAATAGACCATTGCAATTTAGACCGAGTACTAACATAGCATACACACCGTCACCTTTAAGCTATGAAAGGGGGAATAGATCACATCAATACTATCATAGTAATAGTTAACTCCATAATCTACAAGAGATTACAATCATAACCTACGCCAAGTACTACATGATGCACACACCGTCACCTTTACATCATGAAGGAGGAATAGACTACTTTAATAACATCACTAGAGTAGCACATAGATTAATAGTGATACAAAGCTCATCATATGGATCTCAATCGTGCAAGGCAGCTCATGAGATCATTGTATTGAGGTACATGAGAGAGAGATTAACCACATAGCTACCGGTAGATCCCTTAGCCTCGATGGAGAACTACCGCCTACTCATCATAGGAGACAAGCAAGCGGCGATGAAGATGGCGGTGATGTCGATGGACATGCCTTCCGGGGCAATTCCCCGTCCCGGCGGCGTGCCGGAACGAGACTTCGTCCCCCGAACTTGGCTTCGCGATGGCGGCGGCTGCGTAACTTTTCTCGTCCCGTGGCTTATTCCTTTAGGGTTTTCGCGACGGAGGCTTTATATAGGCGGAAGGGCAGCCTCGGAGGAGTCCTGGTGGAGCCACACCATAGGGGGGCGGCCCCCCCTTGGCCGCGCCGCCAGGTGGGGTGGGGCCCCCAGGGCTCCCCTCTGGTCCCTCTCTCGGCTCTCTGGAAGCTTCCGTGAAATATAAGACCCTGGGCGTTGATTTCGTCCAATTCCGAGAATATTTCCTTTGTAGGATTTCTGAAACCAAAAATAGCAGAAAACAGGAACTGGCACTTCGGCATCTTGTTAATAGGTTAGTTCCGGAAAACGCATCAAAACGATATAAAGTATGAATAAAACATGTAGGTATTGTCATAAAACTAGCATGGAACATAAGAAATTATAGATACGTTGGAGACGTATCAAGCATCCCCAAGCTTAGTTCCTACTCGCCCTCGAGTAGGTAAACGATAACAATGATAATTTCTTAAGTGACATGCTACCAACATGATCTTGATAAATACTATTGTAAAGCATATGAGATGAATGAAGTGACTCAAGGCAATGATCTATAGTTTGCTAACAAATAGATAACATATAGCAAAACTTTTCATGAATAGTACTTTCAAGACAAGCATCAAAAAGTCTTGCATAAGAGTTAACTCATAAAGCAATAGATTCTTAGTAGAAAGCTTTGAAGCAACACAAAGGAAGATATAAGTTTCAGCGGTTGCTTTCAACTTCAACATGTTTATCTCATGGATAGTTGTCAACATAAAGCAATATAACAAGTGCAATAGGTAAACATGTAAGAATCAATGCACACAATTGACACAAGTGTTTGCTTCTAAGATAGAAAGAAGTAGGTAAACTGACTCAACATAAAGTAGAAGAATGGCCCTTCGCAGAGGGAAGCATGGATTACTATTTTTGTGCTAGAGCTTTTCATTTTGAAAACATAGAAACAATTTTGTCAACGGTAGTAATAAATCATATGTGTTATGTATAAGACATCCTATAAGTTGGAAGCCTCATGCATAGAATACTAATAGTGCTCGCACCTTGTCCTAATTAGCTTGGATTTACATGGATTATCATTGCATTACATATGTTTCAACCAAGTGTCACAAAGGGGTACCTCTATGCCGCTTGTACAAAGGTCCAAGGAGATAGATCGCATTTGATTTCTCGTTTTTGATAGATCTCAACTAAGGACATCCATACCGGGACAACATAGAAAAGAGATAATGGACTCCTCTTTAATGCATAAGCATTCAACAACGGATAATATTCTCATAAGAGATTGAGGATTAATGTCCAAACTGAAACTTCCACCATGATACATGGCTTCGGTTAGCGGCCCAATGTTCTTCTCTAACAATATGCATACTCAAACCATTTGATCATGATAAATCGCCCTTACTTTAGACAAGACGAACATGCATAGCAACTCACATGATATTCAACAAAAGTGTAATAGTTGATGGCGTCCCCAGAAACATGGTTACCGCTCAACAAGCAACTTATAAGAAATAAGATACATAAGCTACATATTCTTTACCACAATAGTTTTTAAGGCTATTTTCCCATGAGCTATATATTGCAAAGACAAGGAATGAAATTTTAAAGGTAGCACTCAAGCAATTTACTTTGGAATGGCAGAGAAATACCACATAGTAGGTAGGTATGGTGGACACAAATGGCATAGGTTTTGGCTCAAGGTTTTGGATGCACGAGAAGTATTCCCTCTCAGCACAAGGCTTTGGCTAGCAAGGTTGTTTGAAGCAAACACAAGTATGAACCGGTACAGCAAAACTTACATAAGAACATATTGCAAGCATTATAAGACTCTACACTGTCTTCCTTGTTGTTCAAACACTTCACCAGAAAATATCTAGACTTTAGAGAGACCAATCATGCAAACCAAATTTTAACAAGCTCTACAGTAGTTCTCCACTAATAGGTTTAAACTACATGATGCAAGAGCTTAAACATGATCTATGAGAGCTCAAAACAATTGCCAAGTATCAAATTATTCAAGACAATATACCAATTACCACATGAAGCATTTTCTGTTTCCAACCAAATAACAATGAGTGAAGCGATCAACTTTCGCCATTGAACATTAAAAGTAAAAGCGAAGAACACTAGTGTTCATATGAAAAAGCGGAGCGTGTCTCTCTCCCACACAAGCATGAATTTATTCAGAGAATGAAAATAACAAAACGAAAATAAAAACACACAGACGCTCCAAGTAAAGTACATAAGATGTGACGGAATAAAAATATAGTTTCACTAGAGGTGACCTGATAAGTTGTCGATGAAGAAGGGATGCCTTGGGCATCCCCAAGCTTAGATGCTTGGGTCTTCTTGAAATATGCAGGGATGAACCACGGGGGCATCCCCAAGCTTAGACTTTTCACTCTTCTTGATCATATTGTATCATCCTCCTCTCTTGATCCTTGAAAACTTCCTCCACACCAAACTCGAAACAAACTCATTAGAGGGTTAGTGCATAATCAAAAATTCACATGTTCAGAGAGGACACAATCATTCTTAACACTTCTGGACATTACCCAAAGCTACCGAAAGTTAATGGAACAAAGAAATCCATCAAACATAGCAAAACAGCAATGCGAAATAAAAGACAGAATCTGTCAAAACAGAACAGTCCGTAAAGACGAATTTTTCTGGGGCACTTAACTTGCTCAGATGAAAAAGCTCAAATTGAATGAAAGTTGCGTACATATCTGAGGATCACGCACGTAAATTGGCAGATATTTCTGAGTTACCTACTGACGGGGCTGCTCAATTTCGTGACAGTAAGAAATATGTTTCTGCGCAGTAATCCAAATCTAGTATCAACCCTACTATCAAAGACTTCACTTGGCACAACAATGCAATAAAATAAAGATAAGGAGAGGTTGCTACAGTAGTAACAACTTCCAAGACACAACAAAACAGTAGCAAAATAAAAACATGGGTTATCTCCCAAGAAGTGCTTTCTTTATAGCCATTAAGATGGGCTCAGTAATTTTAATGATGCTCATATAAGGATGAGAGTTGAAGCAAAGAGAGCATCAAAAAGCAAGTGTGAAACAAATTTAAGCCTAACCCGCTTCCTATGCATAGGAATCTTGTACACAAATAAATTCATGAAGAACAAAGTGACAAGCATAGGAAGATAAAACACGAGTAACTTCAAAATTCTCAACATAAAGAGGGGAAACTTAATATTATTAAGATGCATATAACCATGTTTCCCTCTCTCATAATAACTTTCAGTAGCATCATGAACAAACTCAACAATATAAGTATCACATAAAGCATTCTTATCATGAGCTACATGCATAAAATTATTACTCTCCACATAAGCATAATCATTACTATTAATTGTAGTGGGAGCAAATTCAATAAGATAGCTATCATTATTATTCTCATCACCATAATCATCATATATAGGAGGCATACTGTAATCATAATTAATTTTCTCCTCAATAGTAGGTGGACTGAAAATATCATATTCATCATTGTAATCATCATAGATGGGAGGCAAAGTATCATCAAAGTAAATTTTCTCCTCCATGCTTGGGGGACTAAAAATATCATGCTCATCAAAACCAGCTTCCCCAAGCTTAGAATTTTCCATAGCATTAGCAACAATGGTGTTCAAAGCATTCATACTAATAACATTCCCATTAGCATGCATATAAAGTTCCATGGGTTTTTTAATTCTCTCTTCAAACACATCATGTCCTAATTCAAGATAAAGTTCATAAAGATCTCTCATTTTGTTGTTGTTTTCCATTAAGCCTAACTAGTGAAAACAAGAAACAAAAAGATATAATTGCAGGATCTAAAGGAAATATCTTCGAGCACTCATACACCGGCAACAGTGCTAGGAAATAGCTTAGCAGTCGGAGGATGTGAATACCTTTTACCTTACCTCCCTGGCAACGGCGCCAGAAAATAGCTTGATGTCTACGCACGCTTCTATTCCTGTAGACAGTGTTGGGCCTCCAAGAGCGAGAGGTTTGTAGAACAGCGAAGAAGTTTCCCTTAAGTGAATCACCCAAGGTTTATCGAACTCGTGGAGGTAGAGGTCAGAGATATCCCTCTCAAGCAACCCCGCAATTACGATACAAGAAGTCTCTTGTGTCCCCAACACACCTAATACACTTGTCGATGTATAGGTGCACTAGTTCGACGAAGAGATAGTAAAGCACAGGTGTTATAGATGGTGGTAATATTGCAGGAAGTAAAGATGCGAAGAAACAAGAAACAAGCGATGTTTGCAGTATTTGGAAACAAGGCCTAGGGATCATACTTTCACTAGTGGACACTCTCAACATTGATCACATAATAAATAAATAACTTCTCCTCACTTGTGCTACATACACTCTCTTGTTGGATAACAAACACCATTCATTGTGTAGGGCTAAAACATCTCCCTCAAGCCGGAGTTAACAAGCTCCACAACATTCGGTGTTCATATTTAAGTAACCTCTAGAGCATAATAGACCATTGCAATTTAGACCGAGTACTAACATAGCATACACACTGTCACATTTAAGCTATGAAAGGGGGAATAGATCACATCAATACTATCATAGTAATAGTTAACTCCATAATCTACAAGAGATTACAATCATAGCCTACGCCAAGTACTACATGATGCACACACCGTCACCTTTACATCATGAAGGAGGAATAGACTACTTTAATAACATCACTAGAGTAGCACATAGATTAATAGTGATACAAAGCTCATCATATGGATCTCAATCGTGCAAGGCAGTTCATGAGATCATTGTATTGAGGTACATGAGAGAGAGATTAACCACATAGCTACCGGTAGATCCCTTAGCCTCGATGGAGAACTACTGCCTACTCATCATAGGAGACAGCAGCGGCGATGAAGATGGCGGTGATGTCGATGGAGATGCCTTCCGGGGGCAATTCCCCGTCCCGGCGGCGTGCCGGAACGTAGACTTCGTCCCCCGAACTTGGCTTCGCGATGGCGGCGGCTGCGTAACTTTTCTCGTCCCGTGGCTTATTCCTTTAGGGTTTTCGCGACGGAGGCTTTATATAGGCGGAAGGGCAGCCTCGGAGGAGTCCTGGTGGAGCCACACCATAGGGGGGCGCCCCCCCCCCCTTGGCCGCACCGCCAGGTGGGGTGGGGCCCCCAGGGCTCCCCTCTGGTCCCTCTCTGGCTCTCTGGAAGCTTCCGTGAAATATAAGACCCTGGGCGTTGATTTCGTCCAATTCCGAGAATATTTCCTTTGTAGGATTTCTGAAACCAAAAACAGCAGAAAACAGGAACTGGCACTTCGGCATCTTGTTAATAGGTTAGTTCCGAAAACGCATCCAAACGATATAAAGTATGAATAAAACATGTAGGTATTGTCATAAAACTAGCATGGAACATAAGAAATTATAGATACGTTGGAGACGTATCAGTTCTCTTCTGTTTTTCTATGGGATCCAGCTCTGGCAGCTGACCCCAAATTCTATCCTCCACCTTTCTATTTTTATCACTGTCTGTGAAGCCTTCCTCGGCATTGATCCCCACTGGGGTCTTTGGAGGAAAATTTTCTATGTCAATAGTCACAACGACAACAATGGCCCCCCGTCGTTGGTGGCGTCGGCTTTGTTGTTAGAAAAGAAGTTGATTACCTCAACTTTCCGATGAAAGAATCTGTCCAGGGCTGGCGCCATAAATGGTTCTACCTGCGGGATACTCCGGTACCTGGGCGGCGTTCCAACCTTCCTCCCTTCAAGGATGTCTTGGTGGCCCAGCCAAAGAAATCTTGGCGCAACACCTTGTCTCCCGAAGAAAGCGCTACAGCCGACGAGCTGTTCGAGCAAGTTGTTGACCTGAAGAATGCGGGAGGGCTGACGATGTGTGGCACTGAGGTAGTTTCAGTGTTCCTGAAACGCCGGGTGCAGCCGCTAATGTCTCGACCTCACCAACTATGGATGTACAACGGGTAGAACGATGCGTCGAGAGTAAGTTCTGCCGATCTGTCGGATGAAGACCTTCATGATGAAGTACGGCGTCTTACTTGCTTCAGTATGAAGGACACCATTGTTCTGACTTCTGCCCGCTCTCCATACGACCTCAAACATCTTCCGGCTGAGGTAATCTTTACTGTCCTTGCTTTTGTTATTATCATTGTGCTGCTCCTCAACCCCTCATTAATTTTTCTCTTGCCAACAGGCCTCTACCGTGGCTCAGTGTTATCCTCCCACACCCGAGAGTAGCGTGGAACCAAAGGATGATGATGAAGACTCTGATGAGAGTGAGGACGCCCAGCACATCCTCAAGGACAGCGACGTCCAAGAGGATGAGGTCCCCAACGATGATGCTCTTACCAGAAGGTGCGATGCAAAAGGATTAATGAAGATTTGATCACAACGGCTGAATCGAGTCCCAGCGGACAAGATAAGGATGCCGATGAAACTGCATCGCCTCCTCCTGCCGCCAAAAGCTCAACAAGCCTTTTTGCCATGGAGGATGACTTGGACCTGTGAGTATTTGTCTTTACTTTCATAGCCAATTCTAGATCTTCCCACATGATAGATTTCTTTGCTTTTCAAGCAGTTCTGACGATGACGACGATGTTCCTCTCGCAAAAAGGGCTAAGTTATCCTTCGAGAAAACTGCATCTGCCAAGGAGCTGAATCCTTCTCTCCCGCCAAATCGACGCCGCCCTCACGGACGACTGTAGAGAAGATTCTGGTGTCGAAGGTTATCCCTTCTGGCAATGCACCCGCTTCATCGGCTTCTCGTGACCATGTAAGTGATACATCTGTTTTGGCTTCTGACACATTTTTATATTCGACTGAGGTTTCTCGACCCCTTGCTTTGCGCACCAATTTATGCCACGGTTGACGCTGTAGCAGAGTTTGCTGAGCAATTCACCCGCCCGGAATCCGAAAACGCTCATCTTCTGAAGACCATCAAAACTTCGGCTGACCGCGATGTTGGAGGCTAACAGTGCTCGCCACCGACGCTCGTAGGGAAAATACCCCGCTAAAGGAGGAGCCGAAGAAGCCGAAGCAAAAAATGAAGGATGACCAAGATACTAGGCGTAAGGCTGCGATTGCTGCCGATGAAAAGGAAGGCGTCCTCCGTGAATCCATTGCAAACTTAATGGGTGAGTGTTTCCGCGCATATCTTTTTCCCAATATTTTCCTCCAAGTTGCTTATCTGTCTTCTTTCAGGCGCTGCTGATCTGAGCATCAACCGAGCTCGCAAGCTTCGAGAGGATTCCATGGTCGACGCTCTATCACTTGCTGCCGAATCCAACATCCAAGTCCTCGGGGTTTTGCAACGGACCAAGGGAGCACTGTCGAGGTTATTCTCGATGATATTCCCAAAGATGAAGCAAGACAAGACCCTTGGCGAGATGGCAGATGCTTTCCTCATCGATCCTTCCGAACTCGTGGAGGTACTTAAGCGTCGTTCCCGTTTATTTGGGGCGGTACTTACTTTCCAAATCGCCGATGGGTCATGGGCTGGGCTCGTACTTAGAAAAGTTGTCTAAGGCATTGCCTGTAGATGAAAATGATTGCCTAATCAATCTCGAGCCCTTCAAACAATCAGCAGTAACGTGTGCTAATCGACTCCTCAAGCTGGTTGACGAGGCGAAGGCCAAGACTGCTCCCGAAGCTGCCCCTGGCTCATCATCGGCTGCTCCTTGAGTGACAACTTGCTTTATCAGTCTGTAATTAATGCTTGATACAATTTAGTCTAGACCCTTTTTTTATTCCCCGGCTCCGCTAC
>NC_061508.1:20706396-20778900 GCF_022539505.1 Lolium rigidum
CATTTTTAGTGACATAGCAATAAGCCCCGTGCGGGGTAATGAACGCAGTTTTTATTTGATCTTCCTTTTTCAAGGGGATTTGGTGGAAACCGGAATAAGCATCCAGGAAAGACAACAACTCACACCCAGCAGTTGAATCAATCACTTGATCGATCCGCGGTAGAGGGAAAGGATCTCTTGGGCAAGCCTTGTTGAGGTTGGTGTAGTCGATGCACATGCGCCACACCTTTGGAGCTTTTGCCTCCAGGTTCTCATCTTTTTTCTTTTCGACCATTACCGGATTGGCCAGCCACTCAGTATGCGTGACCTCCACGATGAAACCGGCAACTAACAGTTTCGTCATCTCTTCTCCAATAATCTTCCTCCTATCTTCAGCGAACCGGCGCAAGGGTTGTCGCACCGGCTTGGCATCCTTCCGGACGTTTAGAGAGTGCTCAGCCAGCTCCCTCGGAACACCTACCAAGTCATCAGTAGACCAGGCAAAGATATTCCGATTCTCACGGAGGAAGCTGACGAGCGCGCTTTCCTATGCTTGATTCAGGCCGGCACCGATACGAACGGTGCGCTCTGGGTAAGCCGGATCCAGCACAATGTCCTTTGTTTCATTCGTCGGCTTGAACGCCGGTGAGCCCAAGCTTCCACTCATTGCCGCTATGCTCGATTGCGAGGACTGAGCCAGCGCAACTGCGGTTTGCATCCTCCTTTTTTCCTCCGCGATCACCAGCGATTCCGCTAGGTTTGATCCGGCAGATGCTGTTTCCAGTGAGACTTTGTAGTTTCCCACCACAGTTAAGGGTCCACGAGGTGCCGGCATCTTCATCTTGAGGTAAGCTGTGTGGGTCGAGGCCATGAAGGCTGCCAATGCTGGTCTCCCCAACAGTGCATGGTACGGGCTATCTAGGTCCACCACCTCGAACTCAATGTTTTCAACCCGGCAATTGTCACGTCCTCCAAACGATACGTCCACCCGAACTTTTCCTACCGGTGCGCAAGACAAACCCGGAACGATTCCGTGGAACGTTGTACGAGTTGGCTGAAGCATGTTTTCTGTTATGCCCAGCGTATGCATGGTGTGCCGGTACATTATGTTTATGCTGCTCCCATTGTCTATCAACACTTTGCTGAATTTGACGCGAGTCGTTGGCCCTTTCATGATTGGGTCCACCACGAGAGCGTAACCTCCCGGATTCGGCATGATTTTGGGGTGATCCTTGAGCGACCATGAGATTTCCTGATCTGACCACTGCATGTATTTTGGTACTGCCAGCATCACCGCGTTCACTTCCATGGAACGGCGATGTAGGCTTTGCCTGTCTGTCGGCTCAGTGACGAACACGACACAGCACACGTCTGGATCCTCATAAACATTCCGGCCCAAAGGTGCCGGTGGAGGTGGTTGGCCATGGCCCTCTCCCACCTGATTGACTTGCTGATACTGCTGCCTGTTTTGCTGAGGCTGTACCGGTAACGCATTTGCTCCAGTAAGTGGTGGTGGCGGTGGTAGTTGTTGCTGGCGCAACATATCTTGCGATGGTGGCAATATTGTGGAGCACCCTTGTGCTTGCGCATCTTTTGCTGCTCCCTTGAGCATCAAGTACTTGGTCCAAGAACAATCCTTCGTCAGGTGGTTTGATGGGTGAGCCGGGTTCGGCGTGTGCCACCGGCAAGGTTGATCCATGGCGGCTTCCATGGTGTATTTTACGGGTTCTTGCCAATTCTTTTTCTGGCCCTAGGGTTTCTTTTCGACCCATTGCTTCTTAGGACCCGCCCATGGCTGCGATCCGGTTTTCTGCCTCTGGCTGCCGCTGGCATCAGAGTTTTCTTGCACAGCAGCAACTTGCTGCGGAGCGTACCTTCGATCCGGGAAATCTTCCCTTCTTTTGTTGTTCCGGTTGTCCCGGTATTGTTCCTGGCGCTGCTGAGGCGGGTTTGACTGTTCCGGCTCAGCTTGCACCGCCGGTTGCATTGGGTCTCCCAACGCATAGTTATCCGCCACACGTATCATCTCCGCCAAAGTTGTTGGCATGTTTCGCTGCAGCTTTTGCCACAAAGGCGAACCTCGCCGGCATCCCTGGCTAAACCAAGCAATGGCTTGTGCTTCTATCACTCCTTCACAAGAGTTTCTAATGGAGTTCCACCGGGTCAGGTAATCCCGGTCTGTTTCCTGCGGGCGTTGCACGCACAAAGCGAGCTGCTGAGGCCTGTTGGGCCTTCGGTAGGTGCTACTGAAGTTACTCACAAAGGCTTCCTCAAAGTCCAACCAGCCATTTATGCTTCCTGCCGGCAAGTTGTTCAACCAGATTCTTGCCGGTCCCACTAAAAACGTTGGCACAATTCTCACGGCCCAACGCCGGTTTCCTCCTCCGGCTACACATCCTCCGCCGCCAGCGACGTATACCGCGGTCACATAATCCGCGAGCCAATCTTCCGGCTTAGTGGTGCCATCATAAGTTTTGGTGTCACGGGGCAACTGGAAGTTGCGAACCGGTGGTTGCTCTTTCATGATCCTTGGGCCAAAACACTTTGGACCCGGAGGACCCTCTGCCTCTATCATTTCAGACAGGTACACTCTATCCAGACGGTGCCTCGCATCCCGTTCTGGCAGGTGTCTTTCTCCCACGCGCTCTCCCAAAGGATTTCGGTAAGCGGTGAATCTTGTCGAGTCAGCTTCATTCGTAGCGTTCCGGTACCGCGGCCCTTGCCTGCCGGTACCTTGGTGGAGGCATCTCCTCCTCATCATACGCTACCCTTGCAGCTTGATAGTTTTGCCCGGTTTCATATCTACCGGCATGATTGTTTCCGGCATAGCCTCCTTTGGCGTAGCCTCGATCTGCCCCTTGGCTTTTTCTACCGGCATCGTGTTGCCCGGCTTGTTGTTTTCCGGCAAGAACCGGATCGTACACGATCATCTGCTGTGCGTTCATTTCTTTTTCTCTCCTTCTGTCCGGATGGGGGGACGAAGCCTGCCCATGGGACTTGCTTCCGGCATTCTTTGTTGAACGCGCGGATTTTGAGGCCGCAGCCTTGTTCAGCTTAGCCAGCTGCTCAGCATTCTGTTGCTCGATAGTTTCCAGCAGCTCTCTAACACGCTCTTGCTGTTTTGCCAAAGCGTCTCCGGAAAGAGATTCACATAGCTCTACTGCAGCTTTTGCAGCTTTTATAGTTTTATCCGGGCTACTGTATTTAGGTTTTTCCACAATGCTTACAGATGCAGAGGCACTTTTGCCGGCAAGAACTTCCTTGCGCAAATCCTGATCTAGATTACGAGCCTTAAGCCGGTTCTCCGGTATCCTAGCAGCATGTGCGCTAACAGAAGCAAAGCCATGGGCAGCGTTGTACTCACGTAGGGTTAGGTTCAGCTCGCGCTGCGCCCGGACGATGTCGGCGCCGTTCGCGAGCAGCGTTCGGCGTTGTGCCTCCGGCTCCGCCTCGAGCCGCTGTCGGGTCGATGTTCTGCGCGATGGGCGTTGCCAGCACGTTCATCGCCGCTTGGAGTGGTGTTTCCGGTGGTGCGGAAGATGCTCCCGCAGCGCCAGCATCGCGCTCCAGCGGTGGATTGGCCGCACGGGTCGAAGCCGCACGACCAGCACCTTCATCCGCAGCCTCCTTGCCTGCACCAACCACGCCGGTCATCATTACCTCGACGCTGCCGGCGGCGCGGCCAGCACGGAGCCACCTTGGCGGGTCCGGTGCCACCGGCACCGGCGAGAGGCGCTGGCGCACAGGGACGGTGCCGAAGTAGACGCGGTGGCTGCCGAACTCGATGATGCGGCCGTTCTTGGGGAAGATGCCGCCGTTGGCGAAGCAGCCCGCGTTGTCGTTGATGAAGTCCATGGAGTAGAGGCGCTGGACGAGCGCAGACACCGTCCGCTCGCCGGCGACCTCGAGGATGCCCGCTCGAATATGAACTCCTGCAAGCGCCACTTCAGGCCCCACGGTGGGCGCCAACTGTCGTCGTGGTGAATAGACAGATGCCATAGGATGGCTTAAGTTGGGGCCGAATGGACGCTAGAGGATTCGGGGGAGGGTTTGTGATTAGATGGGATGAACTTCCGGATGGTTTCCTCAAGAACTTAGCCAAGGCTAGAGGTTGAAGAAGAAAGACACAAGGAAGAACTCGCTCTAGATCATCTTCTTTATTGATCTCCACAGGTTACAAGTTTGTGCTTACAGGATTTCTTTCTCTGCTCATCGCTCCCGAGTACGGGTGTGCCCCCTCTCCTTATATAGGGGAGAGGGTGGCTTACAGGGGAAGAAACCCTAATGGCATCTTTGACTAGACAAACTACTTTACAAAGTTACTTTAATCATAGATGACACCGGGGTCTTCTTTAATCAGGGAGGCTGACGTCCTCCGGCTTCTTTCATCGTCATCCTCCTCTTTATCGTCAGGCCTTCGTTTAAAGCTACTTTGCTTAGCTCATCTTTGTCCTCTAGCTCTGGAGAGAATCTTTGACCAGTCCTGCCGACATGCTCTTCTTTCCGGTATCCCGGTGTCTTCTTTACCCGGTTCCGGTATACCCCTCTTGGGGATACCGGCTTAGCTTTACTTAGCCAAACTCTTATCTTTGTGCTCCGGTATGAACATTAAACCGGTATCTTGATGGCTTAAACCATCCGGTTTGGCATGCCTTTGGCATACCGGGGGTCATCCCCCCAACAGATCATTATGGTGATGTTTATGCTGAATATGTTGGCCCTCGTAATGGATATACTTATATAGGGTACTAAATTTGGGTACCAAAAGATCTTGTTGCCATTACAAAGGAACCCATTAATCAGTGGGTTCCTAAAACCTCTACTTGATTTTGTAGGGGTATTCCTCTGGTGGTCCAAAATGGGTGTTTGGTAGTGGATGTGATGCGTGTAGTTGACACGTCCGTTGGGAACCCCAAGAGGAAGGTGTGATGCGCACAGTAGCAAGTTTCCCTCAGTAAGAAACCAAGGTTTAATCGAACCAGTAGGAGTCAAGAAACACGTTGAAGGTTGATGGCGGCGGGATGTAGTGCGGCACAACACCAGGGATTCCGGCGTCAACGTGGAACCTGCACAACACAACCAAAGTACTTTGCCCCAACGAAATAGTGAGGTTGTGAATCTCACCGGCTTGCTGTAACAAAGGATTAGATGTATAGTGTGGATGATGATTGTTTGCAGAAAACAGTAAAGAACAAGTATTGCAGCAGATTGTATTCAATGTAAAAGAATAGACCGGGGTCCACAGTTCACTAGAGGTGTCCCTCCCATAAGATAAATAGCATGTTGGGTGAACAAATTACAGTCGGGCAATTGACAAATAGAGAGGGCATGACCATGCACATACATGATATGATGAGTATAGTGAGATTTAATTGGGCATTACGACAAAGTACATAGACCGCTATCAAGCATGCATCTATGCCTAAAAAGTCCACCTTCAGGTTATCATCCGAACCCCTTCCAGTATTAAGTTGCAAACAACAGACAATTGCATTAAGTATGGTGCGTAATGTAATCAATAACTACATCCTCGGACATAGCATCAATGTTTTATCCCTAGTGGCAACAAGCACATCCACAACCTTAGAACTTTTCGTCACTCGTCCCGCATTTAATGGAGGCATGAACCCACTATCGAGCATAAATACTCCCTCTTGGAGTTAAGAGCAAAAACTTGGCCGAGCCTCTACTAATAACGGAGAGCATGCAAGATCATAAACAACACATAGGTAATAGATTGATAATCAACATAACATAATATTCTCTATCCATCGGATCCCGACAAACACAACATATAGCATTACAGATAGATGATCTTGATCATGTTAGGCAGCTCACAAGATCCGACAATGAAGCACATAAGGAGAAGACGACCATCTAGCTACTGCTATGGACCCATAGTCCAGGGGTGAACTACTCACTCATCACTCCGGAGGCGATCATGGCGGTGAAGAGTCCTCCGGGAGATGATTCCCCTCTCCGGCAGTGGTGCCGGAGGCGATCTCCCGAATCCCCCGAGATGGGATTGGCGGCGGCGGCGTCTCCGGAAGGTTTTCCGTATCGTGGCTCTCGGTGCATCGGGGTTTCGCGACGAAGACTATATGTAGGCGGAAGGGCAGGTCGGGGGCCACACGAGGGCCCCACACACCAGAGCGCGCGGCCAAGGCCCGGGCCGCGCCGCCCTGTTGTGGCGGCGCCTCGTGGCCCCACTTCGTAAGTCCTCCGGTCTTCCGGAAGCTTCGTGGAAAAATAGGCCCCCGGGCGTTGATTTCGTCCAATTCCGAGAATATTTCCTTACTAGGATTTCTGAAACCAAAAACAGCAGAAAACAAGCAACTAGCTCTTCGGCATCTCGTTAATAGGTTAGTGCCGGAAAATGCATAAATATGACATAAAGTATGCATAAAACATGTAGATATCATCAATAATGTGGCATGGAACATAAGAAATTATCGATACGTCGGAGACGTATCAGCATCCCCAAGCTTAGTTCCTGCTCGTCCCGAGCGGTAAACGATAACAAAGATAATTTCTGGAGTGACATGCCATCATAACCTTGATCATACTATTGTAAGCATATGTAATGAATGCAGCGATCAAAACAATGGTAATGACATGAGTAAACAAATGAATCACAAAGCAAAGACTTTTCATGAATAGTACTTTCAAGACAAGCATCAATAAGTCTTGCATAAGAGTTAACTCATAAAGCAATAAATCAAAGTAAAGGTATTGAAGCAACACAAAGGAAGATTGAGTTTCAGCTGTTGCTTTCAACTTATAACATGTATATCTCATGGATATTGTCAATGTAAAGTAATATAACAAGTGCAATATGCAAGTATGTAGGAATCAATGCACAGTTCACACAAGTGTTTGCTTCTTGAGGTGGAAAGAGATAGGTGAACTGACTCAATATAAAAGTAAAAGAAAGGCCCTTCGCAGGGGAAGCATTGATTGCTATATTTGTGCTAGAGCTTTGGTTTTGAAAACAAGAAACAATTTTGTCAACGGTAGTAATAAAGCATATGTGTTATGTAAATTATATCTTACAAGTCGCAAGCCTCATGCATAGTGTACTAATAGTGCCCGCACCTTGTCCTAATTAGCTTGGATTACCGGGATTATCATCGCAATACACATGTTTTAACCAAGTGTCACAAAGGGGTACCTCTATGCCGCCTGTACAAAGGTCTAAGGAGAAAGCTCGCATTTGGATTTCTCGCTTTTGATTATTCTCAACTTAGACATCCATACCGGGACAACATAGACAACAGATAATGGACTCCTCTTTAATGCATAAGCATGTAGCAACAATTATTGTTCTCATATGAGATTGAGGATATATGTCCAAAACTGAAACTTCCACCATGGTTCATGGCTTTAGTTAGCGGCCCAATGTTCTTCTCTAACAGTATGCATGCTCTAGCCATTAAATGAGTGGTAAATCTCCCTTACTTCAGACAAGACGGACATGCATAGCAACTCACATGATATTCAACAAAGAGTAGTTGATGGCGTCCCCAGGAACATGGTTATCGCACAACAAACAACTTAATAAGAGATAAAGTGCATAAGTACATATTCAATACCACAATAGTTTTTAAGCTATTTGTCCCATGAGCTATATATTGCAAAGGTAAAGAATGGAAATTTTAAAGGTAGCACTCAAGCAATTTACTTTGGAATGGCGGAGAAATACCATGTAGTAGGTAGGTATGGTGGACACAAATGGCATAGTGGTTGGCTCAGATGCATGAGAAGTATTCCCTCTCGATACAAGGTTTAGGCTAGCAAGGTTATTTGAAACAAACACAAGGATGAACCGGTGCAGCAAAACTTACATAAAAGACATATTGTAAACATTATAAGACCCTACACCGTATTCCTTGTTGTTCAAAACTCAATACTAGAAATTATCTAGACTTTAGAGAGACCAATTATGCAAACCAAATTTTAGCAAGCTCTATGTATTTCTTCATTAATTGGTGCAAAGTATATGATGCAAGAGCTTAAACATGAGCACGACAATTGCCAAGTATCAAATTATTCAAGACATTTTAGAATTACTACATGTAGCATTTCCCGATTCCAACCATATAACAATTTAACGAAGAAGATTCAACCTTCGCCATGAATACTATGAGTAAAGCCTAAGGACATATTTGTCCATATGCAACAGCGGAGCGTGTCTCTCTCCCACACAATGAATGCTAGGATCCATTTTATTCAAACAAAAACAAAAAATAAAAAAAAAACAAAAACAAACCGACGCTCCAAGCAAAGCACATAAGATGTGATGGAATAAAAATATAGTTTCAGGGGAGGAACCTGATAATGTTGTCGATGAAGAAGGGGATGCCTTGGGCATCCCCAAGCTTAGACACTTGAGTCTTCTTAAAATATGCAGGGGTGAACCACCGGGGCATCCCCAAGCTTAGAGCTTTCACTCTCCTTGATCATATTGTATCATCTCCTCTCTTGATCCTTGAAAACTTCCTCCACACCAAACTCAAAACAACTCATTAGAGGGTTAGTGCACAATAAAAGTTTACATGTTCAGAGGTGATATAATCATTCTTAACACTTCTGGACATTGCACAAAGCTACTGGACATTAATGGAACAAAGAAATTCATCCAACATAGCAACAGAGGCAATGTGAAATAAAAGGCAGAATCTGTCAAAACAGAACAGTTCGTAAAGACGAATTTTAAAGTGGCACCAGACTTGCTCAAATGAAAATGCCCAAATTTAATGAAAGTTGCGTACATATCTGAGGATCACTCACGTAAATTGGCATAATTTTCTGAGTTACCTACAGAGAATTAGGCCCAGATTCGTGACAGCAAAGAAATCTGTTTCTGCGCAGTAATCCAAATCTAGTATGAACCTTACTATCAACGACTTTACTTGCCACAACAATGCACAAAACTAAGATAAGGAGAGGTTTCTACAGTAGTAAACAACTTCCAAGACTCAAATATAAAACAAAGTACTGTAGTAAAAACATGGGTTGTCTCCCATAAGCGCTTTTCTTTAACGCCTTTCGCCTAGGCGCAGAAAGTGTATATCAAGTGTTATCGAGAGATGAAGCATCAACATCATAAGTTGTTCTAATAATAGAATCATAAGGTAACTTCATTCTCTTTCTAGGGAAGTGTTCCATACCTTTCTTGAGAGGAAATTGATATTTAATATTACCTTCCTTCATATCAATGATAGCTCCAACAAGTTCGAAGAAAAGGTCTTCCCAATATAATGGGACAAGATGCATTGCATTCAATATCCAAGACAACAAAATCAACTGGGACAAGGTTATTGTTAACGGTAATGCGAACATTATCAACTCTCCCCAAAGGTTTCTTTGTAGAACGATCAGCAAGATTAACATCCAAATAACAATTTTTCAATGGTGGCAGGTCAAGCATATTATAGATTTCTCAGGCATAACGGAAATACTTGCACCAAGATCACATAAAGCATTACAATCAAAGTCATTGACCTTCATCTTAATGATGGGCTCCCAACCATCCTCTAGCTTTCTAGGAATAGAAGCTTCACGTTCTAGTTTCTCTTCTCTAGCTTTTATGAGAGCATTCGTAATATGTTTTGTAAAGGCTAAATTTATAGCACTAGCATTGGAACTTTTAGCAAGCTTTTGTAAAAACTTTATGACTTCAGAGATGTGGCAATCATCAAATTCTAAACCATTATGATCTACAGCAATGGGATCATCATCCCCAATGTTGGAAAAAATTTCAGCAGTTTTATCAATTTCAGCAGTTTTAGCAGTTTCTGGCAGTTTTGCAGGCTTTGCATTAGAAGTGGAAACATTGCCAACACCAATCCTTTTACCATTATTAGTAGGAGGTGCAGCAACATGTGGAGCATTAGTATTGCTAGTGGTGGTAATAGTCCAAACTTTAGCTACATTATTCTCTTTAGCTAGTTTTTCATTTTCTTCTCTTTCCCACCTAGCATGCAATTCAGCCATCAATCTTATATTCTCATTAATTCTAACTTGGATGGCATTTGCTGTAGTAACAATCTTATTTTCAATATCCTCAGGTTTAGCAGCCATTTTATTAATTAAGGAGGATTGTGACGCAGACAGGTATGAGATTCGGTTTTCAGCATTTGAAATCTTAGTTTGCAAACCCGAAATCCCCATATTCAAATTTTCAAGTTGATTTCCTATATTTTTCAACAAGGTAGATTGTTCGTTCATAGTTTTAGTAAACAATTGATTTTGCTCATATTGTGATTGCATAAAGCTCTTAGTGGATCTTTCAATTTCTAGCATCTTTTCCTCATATCTACCATAAGAATTACCATGATCATTACCACTAGCAGGATATGGCCTATAGTTATTACTAGAATTGTTCCGATAAGCATTGTTGTTGAAATTATTATTTTTAATGAAGTTTACATCAACATGTTCTTCTTGAGCAACCAATGAAGCTAACGGAACATTATTAGGATCAACATTAGTCCTATCATTCACAAGCATAGACATAATAGCATCAATCTTATCACTCAAGGAAGAGGTTTCTTCGACGGAATTTACCTTCTTACCTTGTGGAGCTCTTTCCGTGTGCCATTCAGAGTAATTAATCATCATATTATCAAGAAGCTTTGTTGCTTCACCAAGAGTGATGGACATAAAGGTACCTCCAGCAGCTGAATCCAATAGGTTCCGCGAAGAAAAGTTCAGTCTTGCATAAAAGGTTTGGATGATCATCCAAGTAGTCAGTCCATGGGTTGGGCAATTTTTAACCAAAGATTTCATTCTTTCCCAAGCTTGTGCAACATGCTCATTATCCAGTTGTTTAAAATTCATTATGCTACTCCTCAAAGATATAATTTTAGCGGGAGGATAATATTTACCAATAAAAGCATCCTTACATTTAGTCCAAGAATCAATACTATTTCTAGGCAGAGATAGCAACCAATCTTTAGCTCTTCCTCTTAAGGAGAAAGGAAACAATTTTAATTTTATAATGTCACCATCTACATCCTTATATTTTTGCATTTCACATAGTTCAACAAAATTATTGAGATGGGCAGCAGCATCATCAGAACTAACACTGGAAAATTGCTCTCGCATAACAAGATTCGATAAAGCGGGTTTAATTTCAAAGAATTCTGCTGTAGTAGCAAGTGGAGCAATAGGTGTGCATAAGAAATCATTATTATTTGTGCTAGTGAAGTCACACAACTTAGTATTTCCAGGAGTATTCATTTTAACAGTAGTAAATAAAGCAAACTAGATAAAGTAAATGCAAGTAACTAATTTTTTTGTGTTTTTGATATGGAGAACAAGACAGTAAGTAAGGTAAAGCTAGCAACTAATTTTTTTGTGTTTTGATATAATGCAGCAAACAAGAAAGTAAATAAAATGAAGCAAGACAAAAACAAAGTAAAGAGATTGGATTGTGGAGACTCCCCTTGCAGCGTGTCTTGATCTCCCCGACAACGGCGCCAGAAATTTGCTTGATGCGTGTAGTTGACACGTCCGTTGGGAACCCCAAGAGGAAGGTGTGATGCGCACAGTAGCAAGTTTCCCTCAGTAAGAAACCAAGGTTTAATCGAACCAGTAGGAGTCAAGAAACACGTTGAAGGTTGATGGCGGCGGGATGTAGTGCGGCGCAACACCAGGGATTCCGGCGCCAACGTGGAACCTGCACAACACAACCAAAGTACTTTGCCCCAACGAAACAGTGAGGTTGTCAATCTCACCGGCTTGCTGTAACAAAGGATTAGATGTATAGTGTGGATGATGATTGTTTGCAGAAAACAGTAAAAAACAAGTATTGCAGCAGATTGTATTCAATGTAAAAGAATAGACCGGGGTCCACAGTTCACTAGAGGTGTCCCTCCCATAAGATAAATAGCATGTTGGGTGAACAAATTACAGTCGGGCAATTGACAAATAGAGAGGGCATGACCATGCACATACATGATATGATGAGTATAGTGAGATTTAATTGGGCATTACGACAAAGTACATAGACCGCTATCCGAGCATGCATCTATGCCTAAAAAGTCCACCTTCAGGTTATCATCCGAACCCCTTCCGGTATTAAGTTGCAAACAACGAGACAATTGCATTAAGTATGGTGCGTAATGTAATCAATAACTACATCCTCGGACATAGCATCAATGTTTTATCCCTAGTGGCAACATCACATCCACAACCTTAGAACTTTCGTCACTCGTCCCGGATTTAATGGAGGCATGAACCCACTATCGAGCATAAATACTCCCTCTTGGAGTTAAGAGCAAAAACTTGGCCGAGCCTCTACTAATAACGGAGAGCATGCAAGATCATAAACAACACATAGGTAATAGATTGATAATCAACATAACATAATATTCTCTATCCATCGGATCCCGACAAACACAACATATAGCATTACGGATAGATGATCTTGATCATGTTAGGCAGCTCACAAGATCCGACAATGAAGCACATAAGGAGAAGACGACCATCTAGCTACTGCTATGGACCCATAGTCCAGGGGTGAACTACTCACTCATCACTCCGGAGGCGATCATGGCGGTGAAGAGTCCTCCGGGAGATGATTCCCCTCTCCGGCATGGTGCCGGAGGCGATCTCCTGAATCCCCCGAGATGGGATTGGCGGCGGCGGCGTCTCTGGAAGGTTTTCCGTATCGTGGCTCTCGGTACTGGGGGTTTCGCGACGAAGACTATATGTAGGCGGAAGGGCAGGTCAGGGGGCCACACGAGGGCCCCACACACCAGGGCCGCGCGGCCAAGGCCCAGGCCGCGCCGCCCTGTTGTGGCGGCGCCTCGTGGCCCCACTTCGTAAGTCCTCCGGTCTTCTGGAAGCTTCGTGGAAAAATAGGCCCCTGGGCGTTTATTTCGTCCAATTCCGAGAATATTTCCTTACTAGGATTTCTGAAACCAAAAACAGCAGAAAACAGCAACTGGCTCTTCGGCATCTCGTTATAGTGCCGGAAAATGCATAAATATGACATAAAGTATGCATAAAACATGTAGATATCATCAATAATGTGGCATGGAACATAAGAAATTATCGATACGTCGGAGACGTATCAGGATGCACCAATCATATGATCGGAGGAAGAGGTGTGCTTCACCAATTCATAGAGGATGTTAACAAAAAGTCAAGCATCACCTTTGGTGATAACTCAAAGGGAAAGGTACTTGGGTATGGCAAGGTGGCAATCTCTAAGGACTTGTGCCTTGAGATGGTCATGCTTGTTGAATCCCTTGGATATAATTTTCTTTCTATTTATCATCTTGCAGATGCCGGCTATAATTCCTATTTTAATAATTATTGTGTGAAAGTCTTTAGGAGTGATAATCTCAAATTGGTCCTTGTTGGATATGTGGAGAACAACCTTTACGTGGTTGACCTCTCGAAAGAGAGCCCTTCTCTCCCCACATGTCTAATGGATAAACATGACGAAGGTTGGCTGTGGCATCGCCGCCTTGGTCATGTCAACATGAGAAATATTAAACTACTCCTAAAGGGTGAGCACATTGTTGGACTAACTAGCATTTCCTTTCAGAAAGATCGTGTGTGCAGTGCATGTGTAGCTGGAAAGCAACTCAAGAAGAGACATCCTATCAAGAGTATCGTCACCACCTCTAGGCCTCTGGAGCGACTTCACTTGGATCTCTTTGGGCCATGCCATTATGATATTCTTGGTGGGAGTAAATATGGACTGATCATTGTTGATGATTACTCAAGATACTCTTGGGTCTTTCTCCTTAAGTCTAAGGATGAGACCTATAAAGAGTTCATCATCTTCGCCAAGAAGGCTCAACGAATGTATGAATCTGAGATCAAGGCGGTAAGGACCGACAATGGCACCGAGTTCAAAAATACACTATCCAAGAGTTTGTTAATGATGAGGGCATCAAGCATGAGTTTTCAGCTCCATATACCCCTCAGCAAAATGGTGTTGTTGATAGGAAGAACCGGACTATTATTGAGATGGCAAGAACCATGTTGAGCGAATTCAAGTCACCCCATAACTTTTGGGAGAAGCCATCTCTACAGCTGTCCACTACTCCAACCGGCTCTTCCTCCGCTCCCTGCATGATAAAACTCCATACGAGCTTCTCCCAGGTAACAAGCCTAATGTCATGTACATTCATGTCTTTGTATGCAAATGTCTTGTTGAAGACAATAAAGGGAAGCTTGCTAAATTTGAAACTAGAACTATAGAGGGTGATATGCGGAGAACTCTCACGCCTATAGATACTACAACAAGTCCAGCGCGACTATTGAAGTATCTTGTGATGTGGTGTTCTTGGAGGATAATGGCTCCCAAGTGGAGCAAGTTGTTCCATGTGCTGCGGGTGATGATGATCCT
The DNA here is from genome assembly GCF_022539505.1 of Lolium rigidum. Taxonomy (NCBI): domain Eukaryota; kingdom Viridiplantae; phylum Streptophyta; class Magnoliopsida; order Poales; family Poaceae; genus Lolium; species Lolium rigidum. The sequence continues at coordinate 20,720,747 of NC_061508.1, forward strand.
TCTAATGCCATCAAGCTTATGGGCATTGGGCACATCCGGCCTACTGAGGTCCATACTAATGATCAAGATGATGGAATAGAAGCCTCAAGCTCAGCCCAAGTGGAGCCCTGCTCAACTCAAGCTGAACCATCAAGTGCATCCCAAGATTCATCCTCTACTCAAGATGAGCCGCATTCCGAAGAACAAGAAGAAATTCCTTATCCCCCTGAGCAAGACCATGATGCTGATCAAGAATCATCCTCATCCCATGTTTGAGCTCAAGTTGTCCCTCATGATCAAGAACTAGGTAGAGATGAATTTATTGATTATGAAGGAACCATTCGGAATATCAAGGCTGCTTCAAGGGCAAGTGACATGAAAGTAGATAAAGTCCTTGGTAGCATCTCAAGAGGAGTGGTAACTCGTAGACACCATGCATTACTTATCACTTATTGTCAACATCATGCTTTTGTGTCTAGTTTTGAGCCACTCAAGGTACATGAAGCCTTGGTTGATCCGGATTGGGTAATTGCCATGCAAGAAAAGTTGGAATGTTTCACCCGCAATGAAGTATGGTCTCTAGTTGAGAGACCCAAAGATCATCGCATCAATGTCATTGGGACCAAATGGGTGTTCAAGAACAAGCAAGATGAAAATGGCATTGTCATAAGAAATAAATCAAAGTTAGTGGCGCAAGGGTTTGCCCAAATAGAAGGTATGGACTATGAGGACACCTTTGCGCTGGTTGCCCGTCTTGAAGCTATTCGTCTTTTGCTTGGATTTGCATCTTTCCATAATCTCAAATTATATCAAATGGATGTGAAAAGTGCATTTTTGAATGGTCCCCTGAAAGAAACTGCATATGTGACTCAACCCCCGGTGTTCGAAGATCCATGCCGTCCCAACCATGTGTATTTACTCCATAAGGCACTCTACGGTATCAAGCAAGCTCCATGTGCTTGGTATGAGTACCTTAGGGATTTCTTACTCAAGGATGGGTTTAGCATGGGTACGGCCCATTCCACCCTTTTCACCAAACGGGTTAAAGGGGGTGGCCTATTCTTGTGTCAAATATATGTTGATGATATTATATTTGGTGGAACTAACCCTAATCATAACAAAGCTTTTGAGCTATTGATGACTAGGAGATTTGAGATGTCCATGATGGGGGATTTTAAGTTCTTTCTAGGCTTTCAAGTGAGGCAACTTGCAAAAGGCACCTTCATCTCCCAAGAAAAATATGTGAATGACATGCTCAAGAAGTTTAACATGACCAAAGCAAGTCCAATGAAGACACCCATGCCCATAAAGGGGAAGCTTGGCTCATGTAATGGTGAGAAGGATGTGGATAAAAAGGTATACTGTTCCAAGATTGGATCCTTGCTCTACCTTTGTGCCTCTAGGCCGGATATCATGTTAAGTGTCAGGATGTGTGCTCGTTTTCAATCTGCTCCTAAGGAGAGCCACTTGGTGGCGGTCAAACGGATTTTAAGATATCTTGTTCTCACTCCTACTCTCGGGTTGTGGTATCCAAAGGGGTCACCCTTTGAACTCATAGGCTATTCGGATTCCGATTGGGCTAGTGATAAGGTTGACCGGAAGTCTACCTCTGGGGATTGCCAATTTATTGGCCGGTCATTGGTGAGTTGGTCATCCAAGAAACAAAACTCCACTGCCATATCCACCGCCGAAGCCGAATACATTTCAGCGGCATCTTGTTGCACTCAGTTGTTATGGGTGAAGCAAACCTTGAAAGACTATGGTGTCTCTTGGTACGGTGCCTCTTCTATGTGACAACGAAAGTGCAATAAAGATCGCCAACAACCCAATTCAACATTGTCGCACAAAACACATTGACATTCTCCATCACTTACTACGTGATCATGTTGCCAACCGGGACATTAAGCTCACTCATGTGGGAACAACGTACCAATTGGCGGATATTTTCACTAAGCCTTTGGATGAAGCCCGGTTTGTGAACTTGAGAGGAGAACTTGGTATTCTTGATCCTAACAACTTAGATTGAACAACTTCTTGCACTATATTCTTGCGTTTATCTTGCTATCTAGTTTAGTTGTGCAACACATATGAGGATAGTCATCTTACCACTCTTGGTATGATGCATACCTATGTGTGCAACATAAATAGACCCAATGTCATAATATGGACCCAAGCATGTCTCTTCGAGGTCTCATGACATTTGTGCTTTAATATAGGGGGAGTAATCTCCCGCCTCTCATTAGCCTCACTTATCAAAGTAATTTCATCCTATGAGGCTAACTGATCTTATTTCAAAATTATTCTAAAAATGATTTGTGATTCTTGATATATTTTGAATCATGACCATTGTTGCTATTTACATCTTGTTTGGATTTCACTCCAATGGGTATGCCTGGAAGAACTTGTGTTCCTACCCCATGTCTATGCTCCTCTTATCAAATATCTATCTATCTATATTGTACATGTCATCTTCCAAACCTTCAAAAAACTTTCCCATAAAGAAATACAAAAGGGGGGCTAACAACAGCCCGGTGCCTGACCCGGTGCTGCTGGCTCGTACGCCGGGCGGACCGACGCAACCCGGTCTGCCGAACCAGCCACCGGCCGTCAACAACTTAAGTGGGGAATGAGGGATACCCCTTGGGATTTCTTCCTCATTCTCCCCTTCAACCACTGCCACCATTGATGCCACCCTACCTCTCTTCCACTCCCTAGGGCATTCCCACCACAAGATTCTTCCCATACTCCACTCCACCATAGATCGGGCCCTTGGAGGATCTTCACCAAGGGATTTGGTCCCTCTCAAGCCGGTTTTGGAGATCTTGGGGTTTTGCCCTCCAAGCCTCCCCTTGAAGTTTTTCTTGCTCCATTGAGCAAGGAAAGCAATGTCTTTGGGTAATTCCCTTCTTCACCTCCCTATGCCTTGGATTCCCCTACCCATTTCTCCTTTGTTGAGGAATTTGAGAATCTAGGGTTAGGGTTAGGCTTAGGCTTAGTACCTTATGCCATTAGAATGCCATACACATCAATTCATGGGATTCACTCTATATTGCTATAATATGTGTACAAGTATATGAGTTTTTGCATGAAATTTGTGTCAAAAATATGGAAGTTCATAGTAATCATCATAGCCCGGCATACAGCTTGGTGCACCTGCTCATACACCGGCCGGTCCAGCGTGTCGCCCGATAGACCGGCTGCCTGACTGACTGGTCCGGTCTACAGCCCGGTGCTGCCGGCCGATGCACCAACTCGCCCAGATTTTTGCGCAATTTCGTCAAAACACTTGTATACATATTATATTTTTGGCCTCCTTATTCCTGATGACATGTACACTTATCCCACTGATATCTTCCTTTATTTACTCATTCACAGGTGACTCTAGTGATGGCACCCGTGCTGCTGCCAATAGTGAAAAAAGTGAGGCCCCCGAGGTGCCGTACTAGCACTCGTATGCCTAGCAAAGCAGCTCAGATTTGTGGTCTGGGCAGTTCTGCGGGAGGTAGGATCAAGACAACAGGGAAGAAGAGGAAAGGAAAAGATAAAGCCCAAGATGATGATACTGTGGACAACATCGAAACTTCTATACTGGTACAATACACATTGCTGGTTGGAGGAGACTTAGAGAAGAAAATCCCTATCGGTTCAAGGAAAGAACCTACACTGGTGGTGACAGGAAGTTCTGGACCAAGACCCAGGCTTGCTTCTGGGATGACTTCTACAGCGTTGAAGCACATATGAAGAATGGCAACTTTGTGCAGCCCAGGGCCATCAACAGGGAAGAGCTCCTCATGTACAGTGCCACTGAGTATCGCTTTGTGGTCGATACTTTGCAGAAGATGGGGCTTCTAGATCTTGTGTGCTTGAAGCCTGGCAAAACTAAGGCTATCAGGGAGTATTGCCCGATCCTTGTCCGTCAGTTTCACTGCACAATTTTCTTCCATGATGACCCTGCTCGCACTATGACTTGGATGACTGGGATGGAGTAGTATTCTTGCAACTAGCTTGACTTCTGTCAAGCAATGGGATTTGGTGGTGGACGTGCTCATGGTTTTCAGATCCACACTTAGGAACCATTCACTCACGATAACATTGCTTTCTGCTACCCTCCAGAGCATGCACATGCTACTCCACTCATTTCAGGGATGTACTACTCTTACCAAGTGCTAGCCAAGATTTTTCGTGAGAGTCTAGTCATCAAGTCTGGAGATTCGAGTGACTGTCGAGCCTACCATCTCAAACTCATGTACTACTGCCATCCTGAGAATGCTAGGAGGATTGATGGTTGTGACTTTCTCTACAATGAACTGAGACGCTCTGTTCGCAATCGCATGACTCCAAACTTTGCTAAGTACATCCAGCAGCTTATCAATACCGTTGTGCCAACTCCTTACAATAGGAAAAATCAAGTGATCAAGATGGAACCTTTCAAGATTCCACAATGGGGAACCAAACCTGAAATCCCTAAGCTGATGCCTTCGGAGCGCAGGTCCAAGGAAAGGCATGACCCGGCTGCTAGTTCCAGGTCCTCTATGAGCCCAAGCGGGGTGCCTCTCACTTTTTGGAACATTTGTGGCAAATGTGCAGGAATACCAATGATGTGGCTCATCAAAGCCTTGCCCTGAATCAAGAGACTAGGAGGCGCCAGAATGAATTCATGGATGCAAGAAACCACCCTGTTCCTCCTCCTGGTCCTGAACTAGAGCCAGTGACTGCTCCAACTTGGGAGATGCCTCCCATTGAGGATGCCATGTTCCAGAACTTTGACCTCTCCCTGTTTGCTCGTGGTGGATCTTCACATGGTGTTCCTCCTCCCATGACCAGGTTTATGACTGCTCCTGCTCCTGATACTGCTGGGTCTGGCTCTGATGGGTCTGGAGATGATGATGAAGACAATGAAGATTATAATGAAGAGGAGTCCCCAGTTACTGGGGAAGAGTTCTATTGATGGGAACGATAGCACTCCTGCTCTGTCCTGCCTTTTTGGTGCTCCGATGCCAAAGGGGGCGAAGAGAGTAGAGTCTAGGATCACGGGTTTCCTGGATGGGTGTTGACGTTTTTGCACAAGCCATTGCTACTTTATTTGCTTCTTACTTGGCTTGTGCTATTTGCTTTCCGGAACCATTTGCTACTTTTAATAATTCATGTGTGGACAAGTTATTGTATGCTTAATCTCTATGTTGGATGATTATGCTTGCTACTTATATCTTGATATATACTTGTCTATACCATGCTTGCTTCCTAAAGATATTGGGGGAGCTTCTCATATTCTACAAATGGTGCACTTTGCATTCCAGAAATTCTCCAAGTGCATACATTATGGGGGAGCTGTCTTAATATCTTATATGGAATCAAGGTTTGAGCTTATCATAATATTTATATGTGACTCTAGCTCGGTTTGTCATCGTATAGCAAAAAGGGGGAGATTGTAAGGGTATTTTACCCTTATCCATTATTTTGGTAACAATGACACCGTAGCTAGAGTAATCGGACTAATGCCTGCCTACTAGATTATTCTAAGGTATTAGTCTATCAAGCATAATGGTTGTATCAATGGAACAGTAAGGTAAAGGAAGACCCCCACTTCGATGAAAAAGGGGAACATCAGTTTTCCCTCTGGCCAGCGTCTGGTCCGACGGCACCGGTGTTGCACCGGCCGGTCCGGCGCAGACCGGCCCTGGCACCAGTGCCAGCCGAGCACTATCCAGTATTCATTCCATCCCTGCCCGGTGCCTTCCCGGCGCCCCGCCCGATTTCTGCCGGATGGCCCAGCGTATGGCCCGGCGGCGCCGGCTCCTGCACCAGCCCGTCCGGTGCCTGGCCCAGTAGGCCAGCCTCCTCGACCAAAATGAGCTGGACTTCCCCAATGGTTGGATTTTAAGTGGAGCTATAAATACCCCTTCACCTAGCTCAGAACACTTAGGCAATACACTATAACTTGTTCTTGAGCTCTCTTTCTCATACTCCATTGTTAGAAACACCAAAATCCTCAGATCTCCCTCCTCCTCCACCCAAACTCAAATCCCTCCGGGGAAAAGCTAGAGGAGGTCTTGATCTATAGTTCCACAGAGCCAAATCTTGTTCCCCCTTGTATTCTTCGAGATACCTGCTCTCTAGGGTTCCTTGGAAACCCTAGTGGGCAAAAGCGTCCGGAAGCATCTGGGCTGTGGATTTGCTCCTAACAAGATTGTGAAGGTTTGGAGGCTGCCTAAAAGTCTACCACAAAGTGAAAGAGCTATTCCTTTGTGGGATAGGCTCGGAGAAGAAGGTGAACCTTCATGGAGTTGGGAAATCCTTCGTGGGATCCCCACCTCTCCAAACGTGACGTTCGTTCTTGCAAAGGAAGGTAACACGGGAATACATCTTCATCTCCACGTACTTTTGGTTATCCCTAGCCGAACTCTTTACTTGTGCTATATATCCTGTGAGAGCCTTCGTGCTTGAGATACTTGTATTATCATCTAGGGTGCCTCTCCTAGTTTGCATTAGGCTCGCCTTTATATTCCAAAAAGCCTAATATTGCAAAGAAAGAATTAAAATTTGTAGAAACCTATTCACCCCCTCTAGGTTTACCATCTCTGAACTTACACTATTCATATCGAAAGCACTCATATCTACCAAAGTGATGGGTTCGTTGCATTGAAAACAAAATATTTCTACCGTGAACAAGAACAAAACCAAGATCCAATCTAGGAAAAGCCAAGATCTAATCTATGAAGATCGAAGCAACGAGATGCATGTGAGACTAACCCTCGAAGATTTCCAAAGCCTACGAGATTAGATCTCGTTGTTGATGTAGTCGATCATCCTGTGCTGCAATCCGGCAGCACTTCCGTACTCGGTCGTGCGTACGGTGTCGATGAAGCCCGTCCTCTCCCCATTCCAGCGGGCAGCGGAGGTGTGGTAGATCCCCTCGGAATCCCAGCAGCACGACGGCGTGGTGGTGGAGGTGGAGGAGAAATTCCTGCAGGGCTTCGCCAAGCCTGCGCGGGAAGAAGGAGGAGGGAGAGAGGGGCGGCTAGGGCTTGGGGGGATGATGTGCTGCGCCCAGCCCTCCCCTCCCTCTTATATAGGCGTGGGGGCTGCCTTGGCCCCTCCTCCAAGCCCAAGGGTCGGCTGGAACAAGGGGGAACTCCCCCCAAGTTAAGTCCCTATTTTCAAGGGATTTGATCTTATCCACTTGGTACAGCCACATGGGCCTTGGGGGGCTGGTGTGCATGGCCCATGTGGGCCTATGCGACCCCTCCGGTCCATGTTGGTCGTCCGGGATAGGTGAGCCCCACTATGGTACCCTCCGGAACCTTCTAGAACCTCCGGTACAATACCAAAAAAATCCTGAACTTTTCCGGTAACCCTGAAAATGACTTCCCTTATATGAATCTTATTCTCCGGACCATTCCGGACCTCCTCGTGATGTCCTGGATCCCATCCGAGACTCCGAACAAAAACTTCGGACTCCATCTCATATTCCGAATCTACTTATGCGACATCGAACCTTAAGCGCGTCACCCTACGGTTCGTGAACTATGTAGACATGGTCGAGACTCCTCTCCGAGCAATAACCAATAGCGGGATCTGGAGATCCATAATGGCTCCCACATATTCAACGATGACTTAGTGATCGATTGAACCATTTACATACGATGCCGATTCCCTTTGTCACGTGATATTTTACTTGTCCGAGGTTCGATCATCAGTATCTCCATTCCTTGTTCAACCTCGTTACCGACAAGTACTCTTTACTCGTACCGTGGTATGTCATCTCTTATGATCCAATCATATGCTTGCAAGCTAATCAGACGACATTCCACCGAGAGGGCCCAAAGTATATCTATCCGTCATCAGGATGGACAAATCCCACTATTGATCCATATGCCTCAACTCATACTTTCCAAATACTTAATCCCATATTTATAACCACCCATTTACGCAATGGCGTTTGATGTAATCAAAGTACCCTTCTGGTGTAAGTGATTTACATGATCTCATGGTCGAAGGACTTAGGCAACTATGTATCGAAAGCTTATAGCAAATTGAACTTAATGACTTGATCTTATGCTATGCTTATTTGGGTGTGTGTCCATTATATCATTCACCTAATGACATAACCTTGTTATTAATAACATCCAATGTTCATGATCACGAAACCATGATCATCCATTAATCAACAAGCTAGTTATACAAGAGGCTTAGTAGGGACTCCTTGTTGTTTACATAACACACATGTATCAATGTTTCGGTTAATACAATTATAGCATGGGATGTAAACATTTATCATGAACACTAAGATATAACAATAACTAATTTATTATTGCCTCTTGGGCATATCTCCAACACAAAGAAGTTTTCCTTGATAACTCTTCATACCCCAAAAATAATGTAAGTTCAGCATGCTGATTAGGAGTGATCATGTCATCACAATACAAAATCCCAGTACTAATTAGATTAGAAAGGCCATTGTCAGAGCCTGAGCATTGAAAATTTAAATGACCCATTTTATAGCAAAGTTCACGAACAAAAGGATAGAGGGCACAAACTTTTTTCACCAGGATCATTTAGAGCCCTATCCCACGTTCTAGTTCTTTCATTCCTGTGATGGATACAATATTCTTCTTCGATTTGATTCTTTTCACAAGGTCTAAGTGCTCCACAAAAATTGACATGCTTATAAGAAATAGTACTCTCAGAAGTTTGAGCACGGTTATTGCAATCATTAATAACAGTTTCATTTTTCATGCAAGTGTATTTAAAAGGTTCATCATACATGTCCCAATTTCCTTTAGGAACATTAATATGAGAAGCAAAGGCTCTACAACAACCAACAATAATTTGAGGATCAAGACCATATTTAGCACTAAGCTCTTGAAAATCAGCAGTTTCAGCGAAATACTTAATGCAATCATACTCATAGTTTATACATGATTCTTTACATTTGTCGTTATCCCAATATTTGGTATTGCTTTGAATTGTTTCAAGAAGATCCCACTTAGCTTCAACCTTCCTACTTGTGAAAGATCCATCTAAACAGGCATCTAGATAGTCCTTGTACTGTCCTGAAAGCCTTGCATAAAAATTATTAATAACAAAATTACTAGGGAGCTCATGAATCACTACAAGAAAAGTTCTGATAGACAACGTCTCAAAATCGTCCGCTAAGGGGTATTTTTCGTCGCCTATGGGCCTAACCCGACGATATGGGTTCTGTTGTCGAAACTGCGTCAGGCAAAGTCCTACGACGATTTTTTCGGTCCGTCGCGCTTGGGCGCCCTTCCGCAACGGAAAATCGGACCGTTGCCCAAGTGTTTCCGGGAGCCCGTTGACTGCTGACGTCATGCAAACGACACGTGGCGTACGCCGTTAACCGTCGGCTAACGGCGTTAACCTAGCTGAAACCCCGTGGTAGATGGTAGGCCCACACGTGGCCTGCCACGTCTTAAGCGGGCCGGCCCATTAAGTTTGCGGGCCGGGCCAGCTGACTTAGTTTGACCGGTCAACTATATAGCTGGGCTGGTCCATTAGTTACGTGGGCCGAGCCTAACCTCTAAGGTTGACTGGTCAAAACTTTAATGTGCCGGCCCACTAAGCATGTGGGCCGGGCCGAATGCACTCGTTTGAGCGGTCAACAGGCAAAAGGGCCGGCCCACAAGACATGTGGGACCCACTTTCCTGTTATCGGGCCGGCCCATTTAACTAGTGGGGTCCACCTTAAAGCAACTGGGCCGGCCCAAGAAGTTATTGGGCCGGCCCAATTAGCATGTGGGTCCCACTTTCCTGCTATCGGGCCGGCCCATTTAGTACGTGGGGTCCACAATAGATCAAATGGGTCGGCCCAACAAGAAAGTGGGCCGGGCCAAAAACACGAGTGGGTCCCACTTTCTCGTTAAAGGGCCCGCCCATTTAGTATGTGGGGTCCACCATATAGCAAGTGGGCCGGCCCAACAAGATAGTGGGCCGGGCCAAAAACACAGGTGGGTCCCACTTTCCTGTTAAAGGGTCGGCCCATTTAGTATGTGGGGTCCACCATATAGCAATTGGGCCGGCCCAACAAGATAGTGGGCCGGGCCAAAAACACAGGTGGGTCCCACTTTCTTGTTAAAGGGCCGGCCCATTTAGTATGTGGGGTCCACCATATAGCAAGTGGGCCGGCCAACAAGATAGTGGGCCGGGCCAAAAACACATGTGGGTCCCACTTTCCTGTTAAAGGGCCGGCCCATTTAGTATGTGGGGTCCACCATATAGCAAGTGGGCTGGCCCAACAAGATAGTGGGCTGGCCCAATAAGCAGGTGGGGCCCACTTTCCTGTTAACGGGCCGGCCCAATAAGTAGGTGGCCGACCCAAAATGAAAGTGGGTCCCACACTACTGTAAGGGGGCCGGCCCAATCTGTTGTAGGGCCCTGGTTGTTTGACTAGTCAACTTGCATTAAATTTCATGAGCCTAAAATCTGGTATCAATGATACACACAATTACATACACAAATAAAATAACTAGGAAAATTACAAGGCAATTAATGTGCCCAAATAAAAAAATTACATAGAATCATTGAGGACTTCTATTAGCATCATCAATAACACGTTGACATTTGGCAATCGCTTTGATTGAATCTTGTGTACTCTTGGTCAACATATCAGCTACAGATCTTAAAGCAGCAATACCATGTATTTTATAAAGTACATCCTTGAGATATGTACTGTTTGATGAAAGGAATGGTCTAGGTTGACGGCTATGAGAGGATGCATCAGAAGAAAGATCAGAACTTTTTGTGAGCCTCTCTTCTGATGAAGATTGCTTCATCACAACTGCATTCTGATAATAATGCAAAAAAGAGTCACAAGTATTAAGCATTGTCGATATGAGATAGTCACAAGTACTAAGCACAGACTTACATTATATCGTTGCATAGGCTCACCCCGGAACCTTTTTTGCGCTCTATCTTCTACTAAGGACTTCTTCATTACACCTGCATTCTAGTAATATGCAACATAGTTACAACAGTGAACTATTCAAACATTTATTATGCAATGTAGATATAAGATAATAACAAGTTCCATAAATAAGACAATGTATGGAACTTGTACTAAGCTACGTACTTACATCATAATGTTGCACGGGGTCGCTTTGGCGACTATCTTCTAATGATGACTGCTTCATTAAAACTGCATTCTGGTAATATTGCAAACATAGTTACAACAATTAACTATTCAAACATGTATTACGCAATGTAGAGATCAGATAACAACATGTAGATAAGATGCATGTACTGAGCACATACTGGCTCGCTGCGTAGTCCTTGTGTGCACTAGTCGTGGTCGACATGCCTATCATTTTAGGTTCAGCCATCAAGTGAAATGCTAATCCTCCTGCTCCATTGTCCTTAATCTGTGTTTAGATATCACATTTAAGACCAAGTCAACTGGTTTCAAATAACAAAAAACTTGAGCCGCCAAATGAATAAGCCAATATTTACCGGATATCGGATTAAAACCAACTAGATGTTGCTTTTCATGAGATACGAATTTCGGACATTCGATTTAGAGTAGGGTAATGCCAAGGTTTTCCACATAAAGTAAACTGGCATTAAGAATGACCAAATGTCGAGTTCAAATCACCTTCGCAGTTGCTCCAAGACAAGCATATCAAATAGGCGTAAACATAGTAAAGCATGAATGGCATTGCTATGGCGGGGTTCCAAGTGTTAATCTCTTGCATAAGGAACAATGCATATAGGTTATAGATAATAACGGAAGTAAACTGCCAAAATTACCAACCAAGAACTCAGATTCCAACCTTCCCTAGCGTCCCCGCTGTTAATGTTGGATATTCTAATAAGTGGTTCACATGATCAATCCCTAGGAAAAATAACATTGACAAGTTAGTCTACGATAATACAAAGACCAGACATGCACGCAGCAATAACTATACAAGCTGTGCGACAGGAGCATTCATGGAAAAAAATAGCTATAAGCTAAAGACGACGTATAAGAGCAAGCAGATTGGAAATGCACATAGCATGATTATAAAAGCAGTGTGAGAATAGCAGGCACGAGAAAACAGCTAGCGGCTAGCGGTGAGCTAATGACGTGGTATAAGAACAACCGGATTGGAAATGCCCATAGCATGACTATAAAAGGAATAGCATGCAGTACAAAAACAGTTGGCACCAAATGAATGGGTATAAGGCTATAAGTATGTGGATGCACACAGGTGTCAGTAGAATGAACAGGATGGTAGCGACCGGATAATGCTTTTGTACTGTACAATATTTAAACGAACTTCATGCGAAGTAACGCATCAAGAAAGTTAATGGCATATGAGATCTGCAAATAACTACACAAAACATGGCTAAAGAAACACCGCGATCTAACGGGCCAGCGTACTAACCAAGCTGCGGCGGGGTGGACGGGGGCGGCAACTTGCATTCCAGCGGCGGCGAATGCGGGAGACGATGAGTCGACCCTGTTTCAGTAGAAGCGGGCGTTAGTGAAGCAGATCTGGTTGGCTGGCAAGGGATTCGGTGAAGTTGATACAGCCGGTGCGCCGAGCTAGTCGGTGGAATAGATCGGCTTCTGTGGAGGGGGGGGGCGCGGTGAAGTAGACCCGGTTCCGTTGGAGAGGATCCGGTGCGTCGACAGGAAAGGCGTTGATTGCTATGCTGTGGATGAGGTCGGCGGTGAAGCAGATCCGTCGGTGGCGAGGTCGGCGTTGAAGCAGATCCGTCGGTGGCGAGGTCGGCGGTGAAGCAGATCCGTCGGTGGCGAGGGCGGCGGGGGAGCGGATCAGGTGGGTGGACAGCCAACACGATAAGGCTACGCTGTGGAGGAGTATGCCGGCGGCGAAGCAGATCTAGTACCGTAGAGAGTCAGAGCTTTGGCATGTGAGAGTATTTTTGAGCTAATGGGGCGAATGGTTGGTGGGTGGGTGTGGGCCTGTGGGGAGGGTTCGGGATCTAGGCAAGATATTTCATTGTTACCGAATGAGCCCTCCATGGTCGGTGGGTTGTAACTTCCGGACCAGGGTTAAAAGGGTAAAACTGGTCACGGGATTTTCGAATGGATTCGGCGGGATGATTTGGCGCGGGGCCGAAATTTTCAGTTTCAAGCTACGAGCAGAACGACAAAAATAATGTTCTTCCCCACGAAGCTCTCCTCTTCTCTTTCTCTCTCGAGTCTCTCTCACTCCCCCGGCTCCTCTCCCCCTTCTCTCCGGCGGCCTCGCCGGCCGGAGACGAGGCCGGCTTCTCTCTGTATATCGTACACCCTCCGAACTAAATTAATTGATTCAACTTTCCTTAGACGTGTATGTATCTAGAGTAAAAACATGTGTGGATACATCCATATTTAGATAAGCAAAGTTGAGTCAGCTAATTTGGATCCGAGGGAGTTAGTGTTGTTGTAAGCTTAGATCCGAGTGTTTCCCATGAGCGAGAATGGCGCAATGGAGTCGGGGATCTCGTCATCGGCTTCGGATCCGGCCTATGGTGAATCCGGCGGATCGGATCCGGCGGATCTTGCCGGCCAAACCCCGATCTGGTGCCATCAAGGTGATGGCGCTAACGGTGAGGCTTGCTTTGGTCAGTGCTTCAGATCTGGCCAATGGGGTAGTCAAGCTGCTAACGTTCACAAGCTCGGGGCATACGACGGCGTCATCCATCTTGCCCGTGAACATCTTGGCCTTTCAGCGGCCCTTCTCAGAGCCAATATGCCGTTGCTGAGGCCATTCTTCTCCTTCGTCCTGGCGACTACCGGCGACACCGTCCCAAGTGGTGCGTCCCCGGCGACGGAGTTGCTGGAAAGGATGCGGAGCGAGAGATTCGATGTGCGGTCCAGAAGGACTCGATTGATTTTCTTCTATATGTTTTGGGGTCCTTTTTGTAAAGTTGCAGGTCCTATTAGTTATTGTCTAGTTCTTTTGGACCTCTATGTAATTTTTTGGACTAGTTTCCATTTGCAACGATAAACTTGAATTTTGACAAGTTCACGGGAAAAAAATTCTTTGCACATATGGCCTATCATGTATGAACATTCTTAAGATTTAAACTACCATATGTAATGGCCAGCACTTGCGCAAGGGGCTCATCTAGTGCGCACTAGTTTCCATTAGCACCGATAAATTTGAATCTTGACAAGTTCTTGGAAGAAAAAATTGATTCACATATAGCCTATCATGTATGAACATTATTGGGATTCAAACTATACATATATGGCCAACACGTGTGCAAGGGGGTCCTCTAATGTGCACTAGTTTCCATTTGCACTGATAAATTTGAATCTTTACAAGTTCTCGGAAAAAATTTGCTTCACACATATGCCCTATCATGTATGAACATTATTGGGATTCATATTATATATAGATGGCCAACACTTGTGCAAGGGGGTCCTCTAATTCTTGGGGATTTCAATCTCTCTCTCTCTCGATCTATCGTTGGTGGCCAGAACAACACACATATGCATGCACTTTATGCGCAAAGGCGCGGGTGCCTCTAATAATTCATATGTGTGCGTATATTTGAACATATTCTTGGGGATTTCAATCTCTATCTCTCGATCTATATATCGTTGGTGGCCAAGAAACACAATTATATATATACGCATGCACTTTATGCGCAAAGGCGCGGGTGCCTCTAATAATGTGTGTGTGCACTCGATCGATGATCCCTAAACCTTAAACCCTAAAACCCTAATCCCTAATCCCTAATTATACCCTAAACATACACCCTAAACACCCTAAACACTAAACCCTAAACCCTAGACCCTAAACCCTAAACACTACACCCTAAACCCTAAACCCTAAACCCTAACCCTAGACCCTAAACCCTAAACACTAAACCCCAAACCCCAAACCCTAAACCCTAATTAACCCTAACCCTAACCCTAACCCTAAACCCCTAGCTAGATAACCCTAAACCCTAAACCCTAATTAAACCCTACATATATATAGGCCAACGACACTTCATTGCGCATCAAGCAGGCGACCAACTAATTAGCGCTGATAAATTAATTAACTTGAATTTTGACAAGTTTTCTCGAATGAAAATATATTTGATTAAGTTGCCTCATAATATATATACAATTAGTGTGCATGCGCGCGTGTCATACCTTGCACATATCATTCATGCATATATTTCAATATATATCTGGACATATTCTTGGGGATATATATATACATTTCAATCTCTCTCTCGATCTATATATCGTTGGTGGCCAAAAAACACACTTACATACGCATGCACTTTATGCGCAAAGGCGCGGGTGCCTCTAATAATGTGTGTGCACTCGATCGATGATCCCTAAACCTTTAAACCCTAAAACCCTAGTCCCTAATCCCTAATTATACCCTAAACGTACACCCTAAACACCCTAAACACTAAACCCTAAACCCTAGACCCTAAACCCTAAACACTACACCCTAAACCCTAAACCCTAAACACTAAACACTAAACCCTAAACCCTAACCCTAGACCCTAAACCCTAAACCCTAAATCCCAAACCCTAAACCCTAAACCCTAGACCCTAAACCCTAATTAACCCTAACCCTAACACCCTAAAACCCTAGCTAGATAACCCTAAACCCTAAACCCTAATTAAACCCTACATATATATAGGCCAACGACACTTCATTGCGCATCAAGCAGGCGACCAACTAATTAATTAGCGTTGATAAATTAATTAACTTGAATTTTGACAAGTTATCTCGAATGAAAACACATTTGATTAATTAGTTGCCTCATAATATATATATATACAATTAGTGTGCATGCGCGCATGTCATACCTTGCACATATATATATATATATAATTCGTGCATATATTTCAATATATATCTGAACATATTCTTGGGGATATATATACATTTCAATCTCTCTCGATCTATATATCATTGGTGGCCAAAAAACACACTTATATACGCACGCACTTTATGCGCAAAGGCGCGGGTGCCTCTAATAATGTGTGTGTGCACTCGATCGATGATCCCTAAACCTTAAACCCTAAAACCCTAAAACCCTAATCCCTAATCCCTAATTATACCCTAAACACCCTAAACACTAAACCCTAAACCCTAGACCCTAAACCCTAAACACTAAACACTAAATCCTAGACCCTAAACCCTAAACCCTAAACCCTAATTAAACCCTACATATATATAGGCCAACGATACTTCATTGCGCATCAAGCAGGCGACCAACTAATTAGCGCTGATAAATTAATTAACTTGAATTTTGACAAGTTCTCTCGTATGAAAACACATTTGATTATGTTGCCTCATAATACATATATATATATATATATATACAATTAGTGTGCATGCGCGCATGTCATACCTTGCACATATCATTCGTGCATATATTTCAATATATATCTGAACATATTCTTGGGGATATATATACATTTCAATCTCTCTCTCGATCTATATATCGTTGGTGGCCAAAATTAAACACACACTTATATACGCATGCACTTTATGCGCAAAGGCGCGGGTGCCTCTAATAATGTGTGTGTGCACTCGATCGATGATCCCTAAACCTTAAACCCTAACACCCTAATCCCTAATCCCTAATTATACCCTAAACGTACACCCTAAACACCCTAAACACTAAACCCTAAACCCTAGACCTAAACCCTAAACACTACACCCTAAACCCTAAACCCTAAACCCTAAAACTAAACCCCAAACCCTAAACCCTAAACCCTAAACCCTAATTAACCCTAACACTAACCCAAAAACCCTAGCTAGATAACCCTAAACCCTAAACCCTAATTAAACCCTACATATATATATAGGCCAACGACACTTCATTGTGCATCAAGCAGGCGACCAACTAATTAGCGCTGATAAATTAATTAACTTGAATTTTGACAAGTTTTCTCGAATGAAAATATATTTGATTAAGTTGCCTCATAATATATATACAATTAGTGTGCATGCGCGCATGTCATACCTTGCACATATCATTCGTGCATATATTTCAATATATATCTGGACATATTCTTGGGGATATATATACATTTCAATCTCTCTCTCGATCTATATATCGTTGGTGGCCAAAAAACACACTTATATACGCATGCACTTTATGCGCAAAGGCGCGGGTGCCTCTAATAATGTGTGTGTGCACTCGATCGATGATCCCTAAACCTTTAAACCCTAAAACCCTAGTCCCTAATCCCTAATTATACCCTAAACGTACACCCTAAACACCCTAAACACTAAACCCTAGACCCTACACCCTAAACACTACACCCTAAACCCTAAACCCTAAACACTATACACCCTAAGCCTAAACCCTAAACCCTAGACCCTAAACCCTACACCCTAAACCCTAAAACTAATTAAACCCCAAACCCTAAACTCTAAACCCTAATTAACCCTAACCCTAACCCTAAAACCCTAACTAGATAACCCTAAACCCTAAACCCTAAACCCTAATTAAACCCTACATATATATAGGCCAACGACACTTCATTGCGCATCAAGCAGGCGACCAACTAATTAGCGCTGATAAATTAATTAACTTGAATTTTGACAAGTTCTCTCGAATGAAAACACATCTGATTAATTAGTTGCCTCATAATATATATATATATACAATTAGTGTGCATGCGCGCATGTCATACCTTGCACATATCATTCGTGCATATATTTCAATATATATCTGAACATATATATTCTTGGGGATATATATACATTTCAATCTCTCTCTATCTATATATCGTTGGTGGCCAAAAAACACACTTATATACGCATGCACTTTATGCGCAAAGGCGCGGGTGCCTCTAATAATGTGTGTGTGCCCTCGATCGATGATCCCTAAACCTTTAAACCCTAAAACCCTAGTCCCTAATCCCTAATTATACCCTAAACGTACACCCTAAACACCCTAAACACTAAACCCTAGACCCTACACCCTAAACACTACACCCTAAACCCTAAACCCTAAACACTATACACCCTAAGCCTAAACCCTAAACCCTAGACCCTAAACCCTACACCCTAAACCCTAAAACTAAACCCCAAACCCTAAACCCTAAACCCTAATTAACCCTAACCCTAACCCTAAAACCCTAGCTAGATAACCCTAAACCCTAAACCCTAAACCCTAATTAAACCCTACATATATATAGGCCAACGACACTTCATTCCACATCAAGCAGGCGACCAACTAATTAGCGCTGATAAACTAATTAACTTGAATTTTGACAAGTTCTCTCGAATGAAAACACATCTGATTAATTAGTTGCCTCATAATATATATATATATACAATTAGTGTGCATGCGCGCATGTCATACCTTGCACATATCATTCGTGCATATATTTCAATATATATATGAACATATATATTCTTGGGGATATATATACATTTCAATCTCTCTCGATCTATATATCGTTGGTGGCCAAAAAACACACTTATATACGCATGCACTTTATGCGCAAAGGCGCAGGTGCCTCTAATAATGTGTGTGTGCACTCGATCGATGATCCCTAAACCTTAAACCCTAAAACCCTAATCCCTAATCCCTAATTATACCCTAAACGTACACCCTAAACACCCTAAACACTAAACCCTAAACCCTAGACCCTAAACCCTAAACACTACACCCTAAACCCTAAACCCTAAACACTAAACACTAAACCCTAAACCCTAACCCTAGACCCTAAACCCTAAACCCTAAATCCCAAACCCTAAACCCTAAACCCTAGACCCTAAACCCTAATTAACCCTAACCCTAACACCCTAAAACCCTAGCTAGATATCCCTAAACCCTAAACCCTAATTAAACCCTACATATATATAGGCCAACGACACTTCATTGCGCATCAAGCGAGCGACCAACTAATTAATTAGCGCTGATAAATTAATTAACTTGAATTTTGACAAGTTATCTCGAATGAAAACACATTTGATTAATTAGTTGCCTCATAATATATATATATACAATTAGTGTGCATGCGCGCATGTCATACCTTGCAGATATATATATATATATATATATATATATATATATCATTCGTGCATATATTTCAATATATATCTGAACATATTCTTAGGGATATATATACATTTAAATCTCTCTCGATCTATATATCGTTGGTGGCCAAAAAAGACACTTATATACGCATGCACTTTATGCGCAAAGGCGCGGGTGCCTCTAATAATGTGTGTGTGCACTCGATCAATGATCCCTAAACCTTAAACCCTAAAACCCTAATCCCTAATTATACCCTAAACATACACCCTAAACACCCTAAACACTAAACCCTAAACCCTAGACCCTAAACCCTAAACACTAAACACTAAACCCTAGACCCTAAACCCTAAACCCTAAACCCTAATTAAACCCTACATATATATAGGCCAACGACACTTCATTGCGCATCAAGCAGGCGACCAACTAATTAGCGCTGATAAATTAATTAACTTGAATTTTGACAAGTTCTCTCGAATGAAAACACATTTGATTAAGTTGCCTCATAATATATATATATATATACAATTAGTGTGCAT
Source organism: Lolium rigidum (assembly GCF_022539505.1). Lineage (NCBI taxonomy): Eukaryota > Viridiplantae > Streptophyta > Magnoliopsida > Poales > Poaceae > Lolium > Lolium rigidum. The sequence goes on from NC_061508.1 coordinate 20,740,228, forward strand.
GCGCGCATGTCATACCTTGCACATATCATTCGTGCATATATTTCAATATATATCTGAACATATTCTTGGGGATATATATACATTTCAATCTCTCTCTCGATCTATATACCGTTGGTGGCCAAAATTAAACACACACTTATATACGCATGCACTTTATGCGCAAAGGCGCGGGTGCCTCTAATAATGTGTGTGTGCACTCGATCGATGATCCATAAACCTTAAACCCTAACACCCTAATCCCTAATCCCTAATTATACCCTAAACGTACACCCTAAACACCCTAAACACTAAACCCTAAACCCTAGACCTAAACCCTAAACACTACACCCTAAACCCTAAACCCTAAACCCTAAACCCTAAAACTAAACCCCAAACCCTAAACCCTAAACCCTAAACCCTAATTAACCCTAACCCTAACCCTAAAACCCTAGCTAGATAACCCTAAACCCTAAACCCTAATTAAACCCTACATATATATATAGGCCAACGACACTTCATTGCGCATCAAGCAGGCGACCAACTAATTAGCACTGATAAATTAATTAACTTGAATTTTGACAAGCGTTCTCTCGAATATATGAAAACACATTTGATTAAGTTGCCTCATAATATATATACAATTAGTGTGTGCATGCGCGCATGTCATACCTTGCACATATCATTCGTGCATATATTTCAATATATATCTGAACATTGTCTTGGGGATATATATATATATTTTTTAATCTCTCTCTCGATCTATATATCGTTGGTGGCCAAAACACACACTTTTATATACGCATGCACTTTATGCGCAAAGGCGCGGGTGCCTCTAATAATGTGTGTGTGCACTCGATCGATGATCCCTAAACCTTAAACCCTAAAACCCTAATCCCTAATCCCTAATTATACCCTAAACGTACACCCTAAACACCCTAAACACTAAACCCTAAACCCTAGACCCTAAACCGACCCTAAACACTACACCCTAAACCCTAAACCCTAAACACTAAACCCTAAACCCTAACCTGCACTTTGTGCGCAAATGCATATGCCTCTAATAATGTGTGCGCAGTCGATCGATCTAGTTTTGATTAATCATAGCACACAAATAAAGAAGTTGTATTTGAATCCACACAACCCTAATCTAAAACACATAGCCCCTAACATGGCCTAAGTAAAATTGACCCCTTCTCTCTAGCTAATTAGTGGAAATTGCACAAAATCAAAAGGGGTCCCTCACTAATTATACATATATATCTAGATTGTGATAAACTTTTGCCCCATATTTGGTGGATGGGTGCATCTTGGCATGTAAAACAATTAATGTTTGCAAATGGCGTTGTCAAAATTTATGTACAAATGATTTCTTTCCATCCAAAGTGCATAAAATGGGAGTTTTAATGAAGAAAGTACAAATAAAACAGCTCAACATGCCTCCACACCCCGATTTTCACACGAAGTAGAGCATATTTAAAGGATAATTCCAGAGTTTTACTATTTTTCAAGCAACTTTGCTAATTTCCACCCACTCACATGACTTTATGTCGATTTAACGAAAATAGGGCGAATTTAAACTACATGGGCGGGATAGTTTGAATTGTGCACGCGGCAAAGGGAACGGCCTATTCCTCAACCTTGTGCACGGCAAATTACACACGCAACTCCATTAAACACCACCTACCGGGCGGCCCGGCCGCATGACCCCCCACCCACCCCTACACAACTTATCCCCGTCCGTGCGAAGAGCTTCCCCTCCCCGTCCCGTCCGTGCGAAGAAGAAGCTTCCCCTCCCCGTCGTTCTTCTCGAGACGCACCGACGGTCAAGTTGATCCACGGTAGGGCTGCTATCTCTAGCTCAATCATGCATCGGGCAAGACGGCCTAACGATTTATATTTTCTTGATGCTGCTAAAAAAATCGTCAGTATGCTCGAACTAATTGGCACTTTATAGTTTTCCGCTCGATTTGTCCTCGATCAATTTGTTCATTTGCGTGGGCATATAGAGTCGGTTCCGCACTCGATCCGTTAATTTGCTGAAATGCCATGGCGAGTTTTGTACACGATCTGTTTGCTAAAATGTCGATGGGCATTTTTTGTTTTGTACTCGACATGATTGCTGAAATGCATAATCATGTAGTATAGTTTTGTACTCGATGGATATACATTTCCTACTTCGCCTTAAAAATTAATCACCAACCATTGTATCTCATAATTAAACAGATGGACAGAACTTGGATACTGCATGGACACTTATGTTCCCCTTCATATATAAATGGTGTTCAACCCTTTATGGGGTTTATTAGAGCTCATGAAGGTCACAACCTGGACGTGTATTGCCCGCGCTGCACATGTATGAATGGTGAGAAGAGGCCTCACCATGTAGTGGAAGATCATTTACACATTTTTGGGATGGACCGCACATATGTTAGGTGGGTTTATCATGGTGAATGATGTCTACGGGTGCTTCTATTCTTGTAGACAGTGTTGGGCCTCCAAGAGCAGAGGTTTGTAGAACAGCAGCAAGTTTCCCTTAAGTGGATCACCCAAGGTTTATCGAACTCAGGGAGGAAGAGGTCAAAGATATCCCTCTCATGCAACCCCGCAACCACAAAGCAAGAAGTCTCTTGTGTCCCCAACACACCTAATAGGTGCACTAGTTCGGCGAAGAGATAGTGAAATACATGTGGTATGAATGAATATGAGCAGTAGGTAACGGCGTGTAGTTGATGGTGGTAATATGGTAGCAGTAGTAACGCAGCGAAGAGTAACGCAGAGAAAACAAGAAACAAGCAGCGATAGCGATATTTAGGAACAAGGCCTAGGAATTAGACTTTCACTAGTGGACACTCTCAACTTTGATCACATAACAGAATAGATAAATGCATACTCTACACTCTTTTGTTGGATGATGAACACATTGCGTAGGATTATACGAACCCTCAATGCCGGAGTTAACAAGCTCCACAATATTCAATGTTCATATTTAAATAACCTTAGAGTGCATAGAAAGATCAACACGACTAAACCAAGTACTAACATAGCATGCACACTCGTCACCTTCACACTACGAAAGGAGGAATAGATCACATCAATACTATCATAGAAATAGTTAACTTCATAATCTACAAGAGATCACAATCATAGCCTACGCCAAGTACTACACGATGCACACAATGTCACCATTACACCGTGCAGGAGGAATAAACTACTTTAATAACATCACTAGAGTAGCACATAGATAAATTGTGATACAAAACACATTGCAATCATAAAGAGATATAAATAAGCACTTCACTATGCCATTCATAACGAGTGAATAAGTATTCTATGAAATATAGCCTAAGAGACCCACACGGTGCACACACTTGTCACCTTTACACACGTGGGACAAGGAGTCTCCGGAGATCACATAAGTAAAATCCACTTGACTAGCATAATGACATCTAGATTACAAGCATCATCATATGAATCTCAATCATGTAAGGCAGCTCATGAGATTATTGTATTGAAGTACATAGGAGAGAGATTAACCACATAGCTACCGGTACAGCCCCGAGCCTCGATGGAGAACTACTCCCTCCTCATGGGAGACGAGCAACGTTGATGAAGATGGCGGTGGTGTCGATGGAGAAGCCTTCCGGGGGCACTTCCCCGTCCGGCGGCGTGCCGGAACAGAGACTCCTGTCCCCCGGATCTTGGCTTCGCGATGGCGGCGGCTCCGGAAGGTTTTCTGCGGTTTCGTCGAACGTGGTAGGGTTTTCGCGACGGAGACTTTAAGTAGGCGGAAGGGCAAGGTCGGTGGAGTCCTGGTGGGGCCACACACTAGGCCGGCGTGGCCAGGGCTTGGGCCGCGCCGCCCTGCGTGTGTCCCCACCTCGTGGCCCCACTTCGGTTCCTCTCGGGCTTCCGGAAGCTTCGTGGAAAAATAGGACCCCGGGCGTTGATTTTGTCCGATTCCGAGAATATTTCCTTACTAGGATTTCGAAACCAAAAACAGCGAGAAAACAAGAACCGGCCCTTCGGCATCTCGTCAATAGGTTAGTTCCGGAAAACGCATAAATATGACATAAAGTATGCATAAAACATGTAGATATCATCAATAATGTGGCATTGAACATAAGAAATTATCGATACATCGGAGACGTATCAGCATCCCCAAGCTTAGTTTCTGCTCGTCCCGAGCAGGTAAATGATAACAAAGATAATTTCTGGAGTGACATGCCATCATAGCCTTGATCATACTATTGTAAGCATATGTAATGAATGCAGCGATCAAAACAATGGTAATGACATGAGTAAACAACTGAATCATAAAGCAAAGACTTTTCATGAATAGTACTTCAAGACAAGCATCAATAAGTCTTGCATAAGAGTTAACTCATAAAGCAATAATTCAAAGTAAAAGGTATTGAAGCAACATAAAGGAAGATTAAGTTTCAGCGGTTGCTTTCAACTTATAACATGTATATCTCATGGATAACGTCAATGTAAAGTAATATAACAAGTGCAATATGCAAGTATGTAGGAATCAATGCACAGTTCACACAAGTGTTTGCTTCTTGAGGTGGAAAGAGATAGGTGAACTGACTCAACATAAAAGTAAAAGAAAGGTCCTTCAAAGAGGAAAGCATCGATTGCTATATTTGTGCTAGAGCTTTTATTTTGAAAATATGAAACAATTTTGTCAACGGTAGTAATAAAGCATATGTATCATGTAAATTATATCTTACAAGTTGCAAGCCTCATGCATAGTATACTAGTAGTGCCCGCACCTTGTCCTAATTAGCTCGGATTAACACGGATTATCATTGCATAACATATGTTTCAACCAAGTGTCACAAAGGGGTACCTCTATGCCGCCTATACAAGGGTCTAAGGAGAAAGTTCGCATTGGATTTCTCGCTTTTGATCATTCTTCAACTTAGACACCCATACCGGGACAACATAGACAACGAGATAATGGACTCCTCTTTTAATGCTTAAGCATTCAACAACGAATAATATTCTCATAAGAGATTGAGGTTTTATGTCCAAACTGAAACTTCCACCATGATTCATGACTTTAGTTAGCGGCCCAATGTTCTTCTCTAACAGTATGCATACTCAAACCATTTGATTGTGAAAACCGCCCTTACTTCAGACAAGACGAACATGCATAGCAACTCACATGATATTCAACAAAGATAAAAAGTTGATGGCGTCCCCAGGAGCATGGTTATCGCACAACAAGCAACTTAATAAGAGATAAAGTGCACAAGTACATATTCAATACCACAATAGTTTTTAAGGCTATTTTGTCCCATGAGCTATATATTGCAAAGGAGAATGATGGAAATTTAAAGGTAGCACTCAAGCAATTTACTTTGGAATGGCGGAGAAATACCATGTAGTAGGTAGGTATGGTGGACACAAATGGCATAGTGGTTGGCTCAAGGATTTTGGATGTATGAGAAGTATTCCCTCTCGATACAAGGTTTAGGCTAGCAAGGTTATTTGAAACAAACACAAGGATGAACCGGTGCAGCAAAACTCACATAAAAGACATATTGTAAACATTATAAGACTCTACACCGTCTTCCTTGTTGTTCAAAACTCAATACTAGAAATTATCTAGACTTTAGAGAGACCAAATATGCAAACCAAATTTTAGCAAGCTCTATGTATTTCTTCATTAATAGGTGCAAAGTATATGATGCAAGAGCTTAAACATGAGCACAACAATTGCCAAGTATCAAATTATCCAAGACATTTTAGAATTACTACATGTAGCATTTCCCGATTCCAACCATATAACAATTAACGAAGCAGTTTCAACCTTCGCCATGAACATTAAGAATAAAGCTAAGAACACATGTGTTCATACGAACCAGCGGAGCGTGTCTCTCTCCCACACAAGGATGAACTTATTCAAACATAAACAAAAACAAACAGACGCTCCAAGTAAAGTACATAAGATGTGACCCAAAAAAATATAGTTTCAAGAGAAGAAACCTGATAAGTTGTCGATGAAGAAGGGGATGCCTTGGGCATCCCCAAGCTTAGACGCTTGAGTCTTCTTGAAATATGCAGGGGTGAACCACCGGGGCATCCCCAAGCTTAGAGCTTTCACTCTTCTTGATCATAGTATATCATCCTCCTCTCTTGACCCTTGAAAACTTCCTCCACACCAAACTCAAAGCAAACTCATTAGAGGGTTAGTGCATAATCAAAAACTCACATGTTCAGAGGTGACACAATCATTAACACTTCTGGACATTGCCCAAAGCTACTGGAAGGTAATGGAAGAAAGAAATCCACCCAACACAGTGAAAGAAGCAATGCGAAATAAAAGGCAGAATCTGTCAAAACAGAACAGTCCGTAAAGACAAATTTTAAAATGGCACCAGACTTGCTCAGATGAAAATTCCCAAAATGAATCAAAGTTGCGTACATATCTGAGGATCACGCACGTAAATTGGCAGATTTTTCTGAGTTACCTACAGAGAATTCTGCCCAGATTCGTGACAGACAGAAATCTGTTTCTGCGCAGTAATCCAAATCTAGTATGAACCCTGCTATCAAAGACTTTACTTGGCACAACAATGCAATAAAATAAGATAAGGAGAGGTTGCTACAGTAGTAACAACTTCCAAGACACAAATATAAAACAAAAGTACTGTAGCAAAATAAACACATGGGTTATCTCCCAAAAGTGCTTTCTTTATAGCCATTAAGATGGGCTCAGCAGTTTTAATGATACACTCGCAAGAAATAAGAGTTGAAGCAAAAGAGAGCATCAAAAAGAAAATTCAAAACAAATTTAAGCCTAACATGCTTCCTATGAAAAAGAATCTTGTAAATAAACAAATTTATGAAGCATGATGCAACAAGCATAGAAAGATAAAACAAGTGTAACTTCAAAAATTTCAGCATATAGAGAGGTGTCTTAGTAACATGAAAATTTCTACAACCATATTTTCCTCTCTCATAATAACTTTCAGTAGCATCATGAGCAAACTCAATAATATAAGTATCACATAAAACATCTTTATTCACATGCATAAAAGTATCATTACCCTCCACATAAGCATAGTCAATTTTATTGGTAATAGTAGGAGCTAATTCAACAAAGTAGCTATCATTATTATTCTCATCATCAAATATAGGAGGCATATTGTAATCATAATCAAATTTATCCTCCATAACAGGCGGTACTAAAAGACTACTATCATTATAATCATCATATATGGGAGGCATATCATAATCAACATAAACTTTCTCCTCAATACCCGGAGGACTAAAGAGATCATTTTCATCAAAACCGACCTCCCCAAGCTTATATTCTTCCATAGCATTAGCAACAGTGGTGTTCAAAGCATTCATACTAATAACATTCCCATTAGCATGCATAAGTTCCATGGGTTTTTTAATTTTCTCTTCAAACACATCATGTCCTAATTCAAGATAAAGTTCATAAAGATCTCTCATTTTGTTGTTGTCTTCCATTAAGCCTTACTAGTGTTTAACAAGAAACAAAAACATGCAATTGCAGGATCTAAAGGAAATAGCTTCGAGCACACACACAATGGCAACAGAAAAGTAATTAGTTACCTGGGACCGGAGTATGAGTGCCTTTTACCTTTCCTCCCCGGCAACGGCGCCAGAAAAGTGCTTCGTTGCCGGGATCCGGTGTGTGAGTGCCGTTTACCTTTCCTCCCCGGCAACGGCGCCGTGAAAAGTGCTTGATGTCTACGGGTGCTTCTATTCTTGTAGACAGTGTTGGGCCTCCAAGAGCAGAGGTTTGTAGAACAGCAGCAAGTTTCCCTTAAGTGGATCACCCAAGGTTTATCGAACTCAGGGAGGAAGAGGTCAAAGATATCCCTCTCATGCAACCCTGCAACCACAAAGCAAGAAGTCTCTTGTGTCCCTAACACACCTAATAGGTGCACTAGTTCGGCGAAGAGATAGTGAAATACAAGTGGTATGAATGAATATGAGCAGTAGTACGGCGCCAGAAAAGTGCTTGCTGGCGTGCAGTTGATGGTAGTAATATTACAGGCAGTATAAATGCAGTAAAACAGTAAACAAGCAGCGATAGCAGTATTTAGGAACAAGGCCTAGGGATCATACTTTCACTAGTGGACACTCTCAACATTGATCACATAACAGAATAAATAGATAGATGCTAGGCTCTACACCCTCTTGTTGGATGATGAACACCACTAACTGTGTAGGATTACACGAACCCTCAATGCCGGAGTTAACAAGCTCCACAATATTCAATGTTCATGTTTAAATAACCTTAGAGTGCATAACAGATCAACATAACCAAACCAAGTACTAACATAGCATGCACACTCGTCACCTTCACACTACGAAAGGAGGAATAGATCACATCAATACTATCATAGAAATAGTTAACTTCATAATCTACAAGAGATCACAATCATAGCCTACGCCAAGTACTACACGATGCACACACTCGTCACCATTACACCGTGCGGGAGGAATAAACTACTTTAATAACATCACTAGAGTAGCACACGGATAAATTGTGATACAAAACACATTGCAATCATAAAGAGATATAAATAAGCACTTCACTATGCCATTCATAACGAGTGAATAAGTATTCTGTGAAATATAGCCTAAGAGACCCACACGGTGCACACACTCGTCACCTTTACACACGTGGGACAAGGAGTCTCCGGAGATCACATAATTAAAATCCACTTGACTAGCATAATGACATCTAGATTACAAGCATCATCATATGAATCTCAATCATGTAAGGCAGCTCATGAGATTATTGTATTGAAGTACATAGGAGAGAGATTAACCACATAGCTACCGGTACAGCCCCGAGCCTCGATGGAGAACTACTCCCTCCTCATGGGAGACAACAGCGTTGATGAAGATGGCGGTGGTGTCGATGGAGAAGCCTTCCGGGGCACTTCCCCGTCCCGGCGGCGTGCCGGAACGGAGACTCCTGTCCCCCAGATCTTGGCTTCGCGATGGCGGCGGCTCTGGAAGGTTTTCTCTGGTTTCGTCGAACGTGGTAGGGTTTTCGCGACGGAGACTTTAAGTAGGCGGAAGGGCAAGGTCGGTGGAGTCCTGGTGGGGCCACACACTAGGCCGGCGCGGCCCGGGCTTGGGCCGCGCCGCCCTACTGTGTCCCCACCTCGTGGCCCCACTTCGTTTCCCCTTCGGGCTTCTGGAAGCTTCGTGGAAAAATAGGACCCTGGGTGTTGATTTCGTCCGATTCCGAGAATATTTCCTTACTAGGATTTCTGAAACCAAAAACAGCAGAAAACAGCAACTGGCCCTTCGGCATCTCGTCAATAGGCTAGTTCCGGAAAACGCATAAATATGACATAAAGTATGCATAAAACATGTAGATATCATCAATAATGTGGCATGGAACATAAGAAATTATCGATACGTCGGAGACGTATCACCGGTTTATACTTGAGTTTGCTTCAAACAACCTTGCTAGCCTAAGCCTTGTATTGAGAGGGATTACTTCTCATGCATCCAAATGCTTGAGCCAAAAACTATGCCATTTGTGTCCACTATACCTACCTACTACATGGTATTTCTCTGCCATTCCAAAGTAAATTACTTGAGTGCTACCTTTAAAATTTCATTCCTTGTCTTTGCAATACATAGCTCATGGGAAAATAGCCTTAAAAACTATTGTGGTATTGAATATGTTGCTATGTATCTTATTTCTTATAAGTTGCTTGTTGAGCGGTAACCATGTTTCTGGGGACGCCATCAACTTTTACACCTTTGTTGGATATCGTGTGAGTTGCTATGCATGTTCGTCTTGTCTGAAGTAAGGGCGATTTTCATGATCAAATAGTTTGAGTATGCATATTGTTAGAGAAGAACATTGGGCCGCTAACTAAAGCCATGAATCATGGTGGAAGTTTCAGTTTGGACATTAATCCTCAATCTCTTATGAGAATATTATCTGTTGTTGAATGCTTAAGCATTAAAAGAGGAGTCCATTATCTATTTTCTATGTTGTCCCGGTATGGATGTCTAAGTTGAGAATAATCAAAAGCGAGAAATCCAATGCGAACTTTCTCCTTAGACCTCTGTACTGGCGGCATAGAGGTACCCCTTTGTGACACTTGGTTGAAACATATGTTATGCAATGATAATCCATGTTAATCCAAGCTAATTAGGACAAGGTGCGAGCACTATTGGTATTCTATGCATGAGGCTTGCAACTTATAGGATGTCTTATACATAACACATATGATTTATTACTACCGTTGACAAAATTGTTTCTATGTTTTCAAAATGAAAAGCTCTAGCACAAAAATAGTAATCCATGCTTCCCTCTCGCGAATGGTCATTCTTTTACTTTATGTTGAGTCAGTTTACCTACTTCTTTCTATCTTAGAAGCAAACACTTGTGTCAACTCGTGTGCATTGATTCTTACATGTTTACCTATTGCACTTGTTATATTGCTTTATGTTGACAACTATCCATGAGATATACATGTTACAAGTTAAAAGCAATTGCTGAAACTTAATCATCCTTTGTGCTGCTTCAAAACCTTCTACTAAGAATCTATTGCTTTATGAGTTAACTCTTATGCAAGACTTATTGATGCTTGTCTTGAAAGTACTATTCATGAAAAGTCTTTGCTATATGATTCAGTTGTTTAGTCATTATCTTTACCATTGCTTTGAATCACTTCATTCATCTCATATGTTTTACAATAGTATTGATCAAGATCATGTTGGTAGCATGTCACTTAAGAAATTATCATTGTTACCGTTTACCTACTCGAGGGCGAGTAGGAACTAAGCTTGGGGATGCTTGATACGTATCCAACGTATCTATAATTTCTTATGTTCCATGCTAGTTTTATGACAATACCTACATGTTTTATTCATACTTTATATTGGTTTGATGCATTTTCTGGAACTAACCTATTAACAAGATGCCGAAGTGCCTGTTCCTGTTTTCTGCTGTTTTTGGTTTCAGAAATCCTACAAAGGAAATATTCTCGGAATTGGACGAAATCAACGCCCAGGGTCTTATATTTCACGGAAGCTTCCAGAGAGCCGAGAGAGGGACCGGAGGGGAGCCCCGGGGGCCCCACCCCACCTGGCGGCGCGGCTGAGGGGGCGCCCCTATGGTGTGGCTCCACCAGGACTCCTCCGAGGCCGCCCTTCCGCCTATATAAAGCCTCCATCGCGAAAACCCTAAAACAATACGCCACGGGACGAGAAAAGTTACGCAGCCGCCGCCATCGCGAAGCCAAGTTCGGGGGACAGAAGTCTCTGTTCCGGCACGCCGCCGGGACGGGGAAGTGCCCCCGGAAGGCATCTCCATCGACATCACCGCCATCTTCATCGCCGCTGCTGTCTCCCATGATGAGGAGGGAGTAGTTCTCCCTCGAGGCTAAGGGCTCTACCGGTAGCTATGTGGTTAATCTCTCTCTCATGTACCTCAATACAATGATCTCATGAACTGCCTTGCACGATTGAGATCCATATGATGAGCTTTGTATCACTATTAATCTATGTGCTACTCTAGTGATGTTATTAAAGTAGTCTATTCCTCCTTCATGATGTAAAGGTGACGGTGTGTGCATCATGTAGTACTTGGCGTAGGTTATGATTGTGATCTCTTGTAGATTATGAAGTTAACTATTACTATGATAGTATTGATGTGATCTATTCCCCCTTTCATAGCTTAAAGGTGACGAGTGTGTATGCTATGTTAGTACTCGGTCTAAATTGCAACGGTCTATTATGCTCTAGAGGTTACTTAAATATGAACTCCGAATGTTGTGGAGCTTGTTAACTCCGGCTTGAGGGAGCTCTTGTAGCCCTACACAATGAATGGTGTTTGTTATCAAACAAGAGTGTATGTAGCACAAGTGAGGAAAAGTTATTTATTTATTATGTGATCAATGTTGAGAGTGTCCACTAGTGAAAGTATGATCCCTAGGCCTTGTTTCCAAATACTTCAAACATCGCTTATTTACTGTTTTACTGCATCTTTACTTCCTGCAATATTACCACCATCTATACCACCTGTGTTTTACTATCTCTTCGCCGAACTAGTACACCTATACATCTGACAAGTGTATTAGGTGTGTTCGGGACACAAGAGACTTCTTGTATCTTAATTGCAGGGTTGCTTGAGAGGGATATCTCTGACCTCTACCTCCCCGAGTTCGATAAACCTTGGGTGATTCACTTAAGGGAAACTTGCTGCTGTTCTACAAACCTCTGCTCTTGGAGGCCCAACACTGTCTACAGGAATAGAAGCGTGCGTAGACATCAAGCTATTTTCTGGCGCCGTTGCCGGGGAGGTAAGGTAAAAGGTATTCACATCCTCCGACTACTAAACTATTTCCTAGCACTGTTGCCGGTGTGTGAGTGCTCGAAGATATTTCCTTTAGATCCTGCAATTATATCTTTTTGTTTCTTGTTTTCACTAGTTAGGCTTAATGGAAAACAACAACAAAATGAGAGATCTTTATGAACTTTATCTTGAATTAGGACATGATGTGTTTGAAGAGAGAATTAAAAAACACATGGAACTTTATATGCATGCTAATGGGAATGTTATTACTACCTCCGTCCCAGTTCATAGGGCTTACGCGTATCCCTAGGTTCTCAATTTGGCCAACATAATATTAATTGTACAACATAAAAATCATATCATTAGAAAGTAGAACACATGAGCTTTCTAATGATATATATTTTGTAATATATATCTTGTATTATCATTGTCAAATTTAAGACCTAGAAACACGCGCAAGCCCTATGAAGTGGGACGGAGGGAGTAGTATGAATGCTTTGAACATAATTGTTGCTAATGCTATGGAAAATTCTAAGCTTGGGGGAGCTGGTTTTGATGAGCATGATATTTTTAGTCCCCCAAGTTTTGAGGAGAAAATTTACTTTGATGATACTTTGCCTCCTATTTATGATGATTACAATGATAGTGGTATTTTGGTACCACCTACTATGGAGGATAAAGGTTATTATGATTATACCATGCCTGCAATTTATGATGATTACAATGATGGTTATGGTAGTTTTACTCCCACTATTACTAATTAAATTCATTATGCTTATGTGGAGAGTAATGATACTTTTATGCATGTGAATAAGAATGCTTTATGTGATACTTATATTGTTGAGTTTGTTCATGATGCCACTGAAAGTTATTATGAGAGAGGGAAACATGGTTATATGCATCTTAATAATATTAAGTTTCCCCTCTTTATGTTGAGAATTTTCAAGTTGCACTTGCTTTGCCTTTCTATGATAGTAGCTTCATGCTTCAATAACTTGTTTATTTACAAGATTCTTTTTCATAGGAAGTGGGTTAGACTTAAAAGTGTTTCTTATTTTCTTTTGATGCTCTCTTTTGCTTCAACTCTTATTTCTTGCGCGAGCATCATTAAAATCACTGAGCCCATCTTAATGGCTATAAAGAAAGCACTTCTTGGGAGATAACCCATGTTTTTATTTTGCTACTGTTTTGTTGTGTCTTGGAAGTTGTTACTAGTGTAGCAACCTCTCCTTATCTTTATTTTATTGCATTGTTGTGCCAAGTAAAGTCTTTGATAGTAGGGTTGATACTAGATTTGGATTACTGCGCAGAAACAGATTTCTTACTGTCACGAATTGAGCAGCCCCGTCTGTAGGTAACTCAGAAAATTCTGCCAATTTACGTGCGTGATCCCCAGATATGTACGCAACTTTCATTCAATTTGAGCTTTTTCATCTGAGCAAGTTAAGTGCCCCAGAAAAATTCGTCTTTACGGACTGTTCTGTTTTGATAGATTCTGCCTTTTATTTCGCATTGCCTGTTTTGCTATGTTTGATGGATTTCTTTGTTCCATTAACTTCCAGTAGCTTTGGGCAATGTCCAAAAGTGTTAAGAATGATTGTGTCACCTCTGAACATGTGAATTTTTGGGTGCACTAACCCTCTAATGAGTTTGTTTTGAGTTTGGTGTGGAGGAAGTTTTCAAGGATCAAGAGAGGAGGATGATATACTATGATCAAGAAGAGTGAAAAGTCTAAGCTTGGGGATGCCCCCGTGGTTCATCCCTGAATATTTCAAGAAGACTCAAGCATCTAAGCTTGGGGATGCCCAAGGCATCCCCTTCTTCATCGACAACTTATCAGGTCATCTCTAGTGAAACTATATTTTTATTCAGTCACATCTTATGTACTTTACTTGGAGCGTCTGTGTGCTTTTATTTTCGTTTTGTTATTTTCATTCTCTGAATAAATTCATGCTTGTGTGGGAGAGAGACACGCTCTGCTTTTTCATATGAACACTGGTGTTCTTAGTTCTATCTTTAATGTTCATGGCGGAGTTGAAACTGCTTCGTTAATTGCTATTTGGTTGGAAACAGAAAATGCTTCATGTGGTAATTGGTATAATGTCTTGAATAATTTGATACTTGGCAATTGTTGTGCTCAAATAGATCATGTTTAAGCTCTTGCATCATGTACTTTGCACCTATTAATGAAGAACTACCATAGAGCTTGTTGAAATTTGGTTTGCATGATTGGTCTCTCTAAAAGTCTAGATATTTTTTGGTGAAGTGTTTGAACAACAAGGAAGACAGTGCAGAGTCTTATAATGCTTGCAATATGTTCTTATGTAAGTTTTGCTGTACCGGTTTATACTTGATTTGCTTCAAACAACCTTGCTAGCCTAAGCCTTGTATTGAGAGGGATTACTTCTCGTGCATCCAAATCCTTGAGCCAAAAACTATGCCATTTGTGTCCACTATACCTACCTACTACATGGTATTTCTCTGCCATTCCAAAGTAAATTACTTGAGTGCTACCTTTAAAATTTCATTCCTTGTCTTTGCAATACATAGCTCATGGGAAAATAGCCTTAAAACTATTGTGGTATTGAACATGTTGCTATGTATCTTATTTCTTATAAGTTGCTTGTTGAGCGGTAACCATGTTTCTGGGGACGCCATCAACTTTTACACCTTTGTTGGATATCATTGGAGTTGCTATGCATGTTCGTCTTGTCTGAAGTAAGGGCGATTTTCATGATCAAATGGTTTGAGTATGCATATTGTTAGAGAAGAACATTGGGCCGCTAACTAAAGCCATGAATCATGGTGGAAGTTTCAGTTTGGACACTAATCCTCAATCTCTTATGAGAATATTATCTCGTTGTTGAATTCTTAAGCATTAAAAGAGGAGTCCATTATCTGTTTTCTATGTTGTCCCGGTATGGATGTCTAAGTTGAGAATAATCAAAAGCGAGAAATCCAATGCGAACTTTCTCCTTAGACCTCTGTACGAGCGGCATAGAGGTACCCCTTTGTGACACTTGGTTGAAACATATGTCATGCAATGATAATCCATGTTAATCCAAGCTAATTAGGACAAGGTGCGAGCACTATTGGTATTCTATGCATGAGGCTTGCAACTTATAGGATGTCTTATACATAACACATATGATTTATTACTACCGTTGACAAAATTGTTTCTATGTTTTCAAAATGAAAAGCTCTAGCACAAAAATAGTAATCCATGCCTCCCTCTGCGAAGGGCCATTCTTTTACTTTATGTTGAGTCAGTTTACCTACTTCTTTCTATCTTAGAAGCAAACACTTGTGTCAACTGTGTGCATTGATTCTTACATGTTTACCTGTTGCACTTGTTATATTGCTTTATGTTGGCAACTATCCATGAGATATACATGTTACAAGTTGAAAGAAATTGCTGAAACTTAATCATCCTTTGTGCTGCTTCAAAACCTTCTACTAAGAATCTATTGCTTTATGAGTTAACTCTTATGCAATACTTATTGATGCTTGTCTTGAAAGTACTATTCATGAAAAGTCTTTGCTATATGATTCAGTTGTTTAGTCATTATCTTTACCATTGCTTTGAATCACTTCATTCATCCCATATGTTTTACAATAGTATTGATCAAGATCATGTTGGTAGCATGTCACTTAAGAAATTATCATTGTTACCGTTTACCTACTCGAGGGCGAGTAGGAACTAAGCTTGGGGATGCTTGATACGTCTCCAACGTATCTATAATTTTTTATGTTCCATGCTAGTTTTATGACAATAACTACATGTTTTATTCATACTTTATATCGTTTTGATGCATTTTCTGGAACTAACCTATTAACAAGATGCCGAAGTGCCAGTTCCTGTTTTCTGCTGTTTTTGGTTTCAGAAATCCTACAAAGGAAATATTCTCGGAATTGGACGAAATCAACGCCCAGGGTCTTATATTTCACGGAAGCTTCCAGAGAGCCAGAGAGGGACCAGAGGGGAGCCCTGGGGGCCCCACCCCACCTGGCGGCGCGGCTAAGGGGGGGCGCCCCCCTATGGTGTGGCTCCACCAGGACTCCTCCGAGGCCGCCCTTCCGCCTATATAAAGCCTCCATCGCGAAAACCCTAAAACAATACGCCACGGGACGAGAAAAGTTACGCAGCCGCCGCCATCGCGAAGCCAAGTTCGGGGGACAGAAGTCTCTGTTCCGGCACGCCGCCGGGACGGGGAAGTGCCCCCGGAAGGCATCTCCATCGACATCACCGCCATCTTCATCGCCGCTGCTGTCTCCCATGATGAGGAGGGAGTAGTTCTCCCTCGAGGCTAAGGGCTCTACCGGTAGCTATGTGGTTAATCTCTCTCTCATGTACCTCAATACAATGATCTCATGAACTGCCTTGCACGATTGAGATCCATATGATGAGCTTTGTATCACTATTAATCTATGTGCTACTCTAGTGATGTTATTAAAGTAGTCTATTCCTCCTTCATGATGTAAAGGTGACGGTGTGTGCATCATGTAGTACTTGGCGTAGGTTATGATTGTGATCTCTTGTAGATTATGAAGTTAACTATTACTATGATAGTATTGATGTGATCTATTCCCCCTTTCATAGCTTAAAGGTGACAGGGTGTATGCTATGTTAGTACTCGGTCTAAATTGCAACGGTCTATTATGCTCTAGAGGTTACTTAAATATGAACTCCGAATGTTGTGGAGCTTGTTAACTCCGGCTTGAGGGAGCTCTTGTAGCCCTACACAATGAATGGTGTTTGTTATCAAACAAGAGTGTATGTAGCACAAGTGAGGAAAAGTTATTTATTTATTATGTGATCAATGTTGAGAGTGTCCACTAGTGAAAGTATGATCCCTAGGCCTTGTTTCCAAATACTTCAAACATCGCTTATTTACTGTTTTACTGCATCTTTACTTCCTGCAATATTACCACCATCTATACCACCTGTGTTTTACTATCTCTTCGCCGAACTAGTGCACCTATACATCTGACAAGTGTATTAGGTGTGTTGGGGACACAAGAGACTTCTTGTATCTTAATTGCGGGGTTGCTTGAGAGGGATATCTCCGACCTCTACCTCCCCGAGTTCGATAAACCTTGGGTGATTCACTTAAGGGAAACTTGCTCGCTGTTCTACAAACCTCTCGCTCTTGGAGGCCCAACACCGTCTACAGGAATAGAAGCGTGCGTAGACATCAAGCTATTTTCTGGCGCCGTTGCCGGGGAGGTAAGGTAAAAGGTATTCACATCCTCCGACTACTAAGCTATTTCCTAGCACTGTTGCCGGTGTGTGAGTGCTCGAAGATATTTCCTTTAGATCCTGCAATTATATCTTTTTGTTTCTTGTTTTCACTAGTTAGGCTTAATGGAAAACAACAACAAAATGAGAGATCTTTATGAACTTTATCTTGAATTAGGACATGATGTGTTTGAAGAGAGAATTAAAAAACCCATGGAACTTTATATGCATGCTAATGGGAATGTTATTAGTATGAATGCTTTGAACACAATTGTTGCTAATGCTATGGAAAATTCTAAGCTTGGGGGAGCTAGTTTTGATGAGCATGATATTTTTAGTCCCCCAAGTTTTGAGGAGAAAATTTACTTTGATGATACTTTGCCTCCTATTTATGATGATTACAATGATAGTGGTATTTTGGTACCACCTACTATGGAGGATAAAGGTTATTATGATTATACCATGCCTGCAATTTATGATGATTACAATGATGGTTATGGTAGTTTTACTCCCACTATTACTAATTAAATTCATTATGCTTATGTGGAGAGTAATGATACTTTTATGCATGTGAATAAGAATGCTTTATGTGATACTTATATTGTTGAGTTTGTTCATGATGCCACTGAAAGTTATTATGAGAGAGGGAAACATGGTTATATGCATCTTAATAATATTAAGTTTCCCCTCTTTATGTTGAGAATTTTGAAGTTGCACTTGCTTTGCCTTTCTATGATAGTAGCTTCATGCTTCAATAACTTGTTTATTTACAAGATTCTTTTTCATAGGAAGTGGGTTAGACTTAAAAGTGTTTCTTATTTGCTTTTGATGCTCTCTTTTGCTTCAACTCTTATTTCTTGCGCGAGCATCATTAAAATCACTGAGCCCATCTTAATGGCTATAAAGAAAGCACTTCTTGGGAGATAACCCATGTTTTTATTTTGCTACTGTTTTGTTGTGTCTTGGAAGTTGTTACTACTGTAGCAACCTCTCCTTATCTTTATTTTATTGCATTGTTGTGCCAAGTAAAGTCTTTGATAGTAGGGTTGATACTAGATTTGGATTACTGCGCAGAAACAGATTTCTTACTGTCACGAAATTGAGCAGCCCTGTCTGTAGGTAACTCAGAAAATTCTGCCAATTTACGTGTGTGATCCTCAGATATATATGCAACTTTCATTAAATTTGAGCTTTTTCATCTGAGCAAGTTAAGTGCCCCAGAAAAATTCGTCTTTACGGACTGTTCTGTTTTGACAGATTCTGCCTTTTATTTCGCATTGCCTGTTTTGCTATGTTTGATGGATTTCTTTGTTCCATTAACTTCCAGTAGCTTTGGGCAATGTCCAGAAGTGTTAAGAATGATCGTGTCACCTCTGAACATGTGAATTTTTGGGTGCACTAACCCTCTAATGAGTTTGTTTTGAGTTTGGTGTGGAGGAAGTTTTCAAGGATCAAGAGAGGAGGATGATATACTATGATCAAGAAGAGTGAAAAGTCTAAGCTTGGGGATGCCCCCGTGGTTCATCCCTGCATATTTCAAGAAGACTCAAGCATCTAAGCTTGGGGATGCCCAAGGCATCCCCTTCTTCATCGACAACTTATCGAGTCACCTCTAGTGAAACTATATTTTTATTCAGTCACATCTTATGTACTTTACTTGGAGCGTCTGTGTGCTTTTATTTTCGTTTTGTTATTTTCATTCTCTGAATAAATTCATGCTTGTGTGGGAGAGAGACACGCTCTGCTTTTTCATATGAACACTGGTGTTCTTAGTTCTATCTTTAATGTTCATGGCGGAGTTGAAACTGCTTCGTTAATTGCTATTTGGTTGGAAACAGAAAATGCTTCATGTGGTAATTGGTATAATGTCTTGAATAATTTGATACTTGGCAATTGTTGTGCTCAAATAGATCATGTTTAAGCTCTTGCATCATGTACTTTGCACCTATTAATGAAGAACTACCATAGAGCTTGTTGAAATTTGGTTTGCATGATTGGTCTCTCTAAAAGTCTAGATATTTTTTGGTGAAGTGTTTGAACAACAAGGAAGACGAGTGTAGAGTCTTATAATGCTTGCAATATGTTCTTATGTAAGTTTTGTTGTACCGGTTTATACTTGATTTGCTTCAAACAACCTTGCTAGCCTAAGCCTTGTATTGAGAGGGATTACTTCTCGTGCATCCAAATCCTTGAGCCAAAAACTATGCCATTTGTGTCCACTATACCTACCTACTACATGGTATTTCTCTGCCATTCCAAAGTAAATTACTTGAGTGCTACCTTTAAAATTTCATTCCTTGTCTTTGCAATACATAGCTCATGGGAAAATAGCCTTAAAAACTATTGTGGTATTGAATATGTTGCTATGTATCTTATTTCTTATAAGTTGCTTGTTGAGCGGTAACCATGTTTCTGGGGACGCCATCAACTTTTACACCTTTGTTGGATATCATGTGAGTTGCTATGCATGTTCGTCTTGTCTGAAATAAGGGCGATTTTCATGATCAAATGGTTTGAGTATGCATATTGTTAGAGAAGAACATTGGGCCGCTAACTAAAGCCATGAATCATGGTGGAAGTTTCAGTTTGGACACTAATCCTCAATCTCTTATGAGAATATTATCTGTTGTTGAATGCTTAAACATTAAAAGAGGAGTCCATTATCTGTTTTCTATGTTGTCCCGGTATGGATGTCTAAGTTGAGAATAATCAAAAGCGAGAAATCCAATGCGAACTTTCTCCTTAGACCTCTGTACAGGCGGCATAGAGGTACCCCTTTGCGACACTTGGTTGAAACATATGTTATGCAATGATAATCCATGTTAATCCAAGCTAATTAGGATAAGGTGCGAGCACTATTGGTATTCTATGCATGAGGCTTGCAACTTATAGGATGTCTTATACATAACACATATGATTTATTACTACCGTTGACAAAATTGTTTCTATGTTTTCAAAATGAAAAGCTCTAGCACAAAAATAGTAATCCATGCTTCCCTCTGCGAAGGGCCATTCTTTTACTTTATGTTGAGTCAGTTTACCTACTTCTTTCTATCTTAGAAGCAAACACTTGTGTCAACTGTGTGCATTGATTCTTACATGTTTACCTATTGCACTTGTTATATTGCTTTATGTTGACAACTATCCATGAGATATACATGTTACAAGTTAAAAGCAATTGCTGAAACTTAATCATCCTTTGTGCTGCTTCAAAACCTTCTACTAAGAATCTATTGCTTTATGAGTTAACTCTTATGCAAGACTTATTGATGCTTGTCTTGAAAGTACTATTCATGAAAAGTCTTTGCTATATGATTCAGTTGTTTAGTCATTATCTTTACCATTGCTTTGAATCACTTCATTCATCTCATATGTTTTACAATAGTATTGATCAAGATCATGTTGGTAGCATGTCACTTAAGAAATTATCATTGTTACCGTTTACCTACTCGAGGGCGAGTAGGAACTAAGCTTGGGGATGCTTGATACGTATCCAACGTATCTATAATTTCTTATGTTCCATGCTAGTTTTATGACAATACCTACATGTTTTATTCATACTTTATATTGGTTTGATGCATTTTCTCGGAACTAACCTATTAACAAGATGCCGAAGTGCCTGTTCCTGTTTTCTCGCTGTTTTTGGTTTCGAAATCCTACAAAGGAAATATTCTCGGAATTGGACGAAATCAACGCCCGGGGTCTTATATTTCACGGAAGCTTCCGGAGAGCCGGAGAGGGACCGGAGGGGAGCCCCGGGGGCCCCACCCCACCCGGCGGCGCGGCTAAGGGGGCGCCCCTATGGTGTGGCTCCACCGGGACTCCTCCGAGGCCGCCCTTCCGCCTATATAAAGCCTCCATCGCGAAAACCCTAAAACAATACGCCACGGGACGAGAAAAGTTACGCAGCCGCCGCCATCGCGAAGCCAAGTTCGGGGGACGAAGTCTCCGTTCCGGCACGCCGCCGGGACGGGGAAGTGCCCCGGAAGGCATCTCCATCGACATCACCGCCATCTTCATCGCCGCTCGTTGTCTCCCATGATGAGGAGGGAGTAGTTCTCCCTCGAGGCTAAGGGCTCTACCGGTAGCTATGTGGTTAATCTCTCTCTCATGTACCTCAATACAATGATCTCATGAACTGCCTTGCACGATTGAGATCCATATGATGAGCTTTGTATCACTATTAATCTATGTGCTACTCTAGTGATGTTATTAAAGTAGTCTATTCCTCCTTCATGATGTAAAGGTGACGGTGTGTGCATCATGTAGTACTTGGCGTAGGTTATGATTGTGATCTCTTGTAGATTATGAAGTTAACTATTACTATGATAGTATTGATGTGATCTATTCCCCCTTTCATAGCTTAAAGGTGACGAGTGTGTATGCTATGTTAGTACTCGGTCTAAATTGCAACGGTCTATTATGCTCTAGAGGTTACTTAAATATGAACTCCGAATGTTGTGGAGCTTGTTAACTCCGGCTTGAGGGAGCTCTTGTAGCCCTACACAATGAATGGTGTTTGTTATCAAACAAGAGTGTATGTAGCACAAGTGAGGAAAAGTTATTTATTTATTATGTGATCAATGTTGAGAGTGTCCACTAGTGAAAGTATGATCCCTAGGCCTTGTTTCCAAATACTTCAAACATCGCTTATTTACTGTTTTATCGCATCTTTACTTCCTGCAATATTACCACCATCTATACCACCTGTGTTTTACTATCTCTTCGCCGAACTAGTGCACCTATACATCTGACAAGTGTATTAGGTGTGTTGGGGACACAAGAGACTTCTTGTATCTTAATTGCAGGGTTGCTTGAGAGGGATATCTCTGACCTCTACCTCCCTGAGTTCGATAAACCTTGGGTGACTCACTTAAGGGAAACTTGCTGCTGTTCTACAAACCTCTACTCTTGGAGGCCCAACACTGTCTACAGGAATAGAAGCGTGCGTAGACATCAATGTGAAACAATGTTGGCTAGTTAATGGGAGGGTAAAAATGATATTAATGCTTGTCGTCTGCCATAGAGGAGAATTATCCTGATGTTGAGAACTGGCATTTATGTTCTCCACGTGATTATTCTATTGTAACCTCAACGTTGAGTTTGATATTAATTATAGCAATTAACTTGAGAATGCTTTTGTTTGCCATTGTAATTCTAAATGTCCTCTTCATTTGCAAATCTTTTCGAAGTTGCCTCTTTCTAGAGGTCATGTTGAATTTTCCTTTACTATCTACAACTGTTTGTGAATGAGGAGAGTGTTTTCTTGGTTTTGATGTTCTAAGGAATCCTCTTTATTTGCCTAGTTTTTTTAAATAAATTGCAATTCCTACCTCGCTTGTTTTGACTATTTATTGTCCTAGCAAGTTTTTTTTTTTCGAAATTCTATTGCATTGGAGGAGGGTTAGACCTAAATTTTATTTGGTAATATTTTTCTATTTTAGAATGTTAAAAATATTAGACTTTTTCAAAAATAAAGTGTCGAGTTTAGCTTTTGCTCCTTCTTTTCGGGTTTGTTGTTTTTTGCATGCTTGTTGTTTACTCATGCATGCTTATTTTTGCCGTGTATTAGAAACTCGTAAATCCTACTTTACAAAAGCATGTTTTAGTCATCTCCCTGCCCTGTTTATATTTTGAAAGATTATAAAATTCCTTTCATCCAACAACTATTTTACAACACAAAATATGCCATTTTATTACAAGCGTGGGTGATACCTTCGATCCGGATTACGGATATAGTATAGTTTATTTTTTTCCTTACAACCTAGGCTTATTGAATCCTGGGAAGTAATTTCTTGGTGTAAGATCACTTGGAACGGGAACTTTGAGAACTTTGTAGAATTCCTTGTTTGCCGAATCAAACGTTATCTTTTTGTGGGCTTTTATCAATAGATGAAAATAGACCAGGGCTAAGATTTCACATGCAGCCTTGCACTCACAAATGAGATATAAAGTTTAAAATGAAGCACAATATGTGTTTGGTAATAAATAGAGATTCATGGATACTGGTGGGCCATGCATCCTAATAATAACACCATAGCCTACCAATGTATGCACTATGGATTGAGTTGTCCGGACTTACTCCTCTAACTTGTGCGACGCCCCTATGGTTTACTAAAATAAAAAAAAACCACAACATTAAGATGAATGATATGAACGTTAATCCATAAAGAAGTTACTTCTAGCCAACCTATTCCCCTACTTTCACCGTGTTTCACGCGTATGACCTTCAGCTTCTTCTCTACTCTCTCCTTTTAACTTTATCGATCTTCTCGGTCATGGGTACCTGAACGAATAGGTAGCGCGACAAGAGGGGGGTGAATGGTGGCTACACAATTTTATATCTTTTTCAATTTTATATGTGATGTGGAAGTAAAGGTGACAACTTTAGCAACTACGGTGAACCTAGTATGAACCTATGTGATGCAACAAGTAAAGGAACCGATAAAATAGTAAGAGAGAGGGAGCAAACAACAGGGGTAGCGGAGAGGAGACGCGATGTGTTTCCCGCAGTTCCTCCCACAAGAGGGAGTACGTCTGCGTTGAGTAGGTGTGGACCACGAAGGTCCAACAGCCACACATGCCTCGCCTTCTTCCTCGAGAAAACCCCACGAAGGAGCTTTCCATTCTCCACTAAGTAGCCGGTCGAGGCGGCGGTTCCTTCACAAGGTTGGGGCAAGCTCCACAACACCGGAGGCTCCCAACACCCTATGGGGCTAGCACAACTCCAAGCTAGCCTCCATAGGATCTCATCTCCAACAGATCCCACAATTGGAACCCTAACTTCAAGATCCACTAAGGACTAGGTGGTATTGATGAAATCTCTCTTGGTAGAACTATAGATCGGGGTCTCCTCCACCAATCCTCAAAGTTTGGGCAAGATTGGTTGGATGGGGAGGGAGATCCTCAAGGTTTTGAGCTCAACAACAATGGAGGAGAAAGAGAGAGAGAGAAGACTTGGGTCGAGTTGGGGAAGAAGGCCCCCTTTTATAGGGGCACCCGAATTCAACCGTTATGTTCAGTTCCCTCACGACCGGTACTACCGCTCCTGGCGGTACTACTGCTCTGGGTCTGAGATTTGCCTGCAGTGCTGCCACGTGGGGCTCAAGCGGTACTAGTTATACATGTACCGTCAAGGTACCGGCAGGGTCTCTGCGAGCCCCGGACTCCTGCCCGGTACCATGGCGGTACCAGGGCGGAAGTACCGTAGTTTGCAATGACCGGTACCAAACCGGTACCTGGTCGCAAGTACCTCTTGGGAGTGGTACTAGCGGTCAAGGTACCGTCAAGGTACCGGCATGCATACTGCAAGCCTTTCCCTCGTGCGAAGACAGTTGTGGTACTGGTGACCGGTACCAATAGCCTGGTACTACCGCTCTTGGTACCGGTACTACCGGTCAAGCTAGAACTGTTGTCTTCTCTTTTCCTCTCCAACCATGTCGCCTCGTGACACACACACAAAACCAGAAAACCTATAAACTACTCTTGAGTCTTCCGATCCTGAGGTGTTCAGCGAAGGCACCGTGCACCTGCAAATCTTTTCAAAGCAACTATCACACGGTGAAATTCATTCTAGTGTTACACACACAAAACCATAAAACCTGTGAACTACTCTTGAGTCTTCCGATCCTGAGGTGTTCAGCGAGGGCACCGTGCACCTGCAAATCTTTTCAAAGAAACTATGCACACGGTGAAATTCATTATAGTGTTGTTATCAAACACAGAAAACACTAAGGATAGATATTGCTCTTTCAGTACCTGCCAAGTCTTGCGATGGAGGCAAATATTAGAGACAAATAGAAGGATCTTTGAATACACAAATAAATAAACAACCCCATAACAATTAAATGCGCATATTGTTGCGAGGCTAGACCTCAGCCCTCAGTCCATGAGGACTACTCACACATAATTAGATCAACAATTATAAATATTACACCGAAAATCCTTGATGCATGAATAACGAATAGTCTTACAATGTCGTCAATCGTGAAGGAATCAAGATATGTTAGTCCCGCATTCGGGGCAGGAAGAGCAACGAAAAAGTTCTCTGGCTCAAGGGAGACGCCGCCGAGGATCCAGCTCAAGTGAAGGGCCACGGTTCTTACCGCTATATGTGTTGGTGCGGAAGTTGGTGGGGCGTCACCCGGGCAGTGCATTCAAAGATCCTCGGGTTGGACTGATTCGACTAACCGAAGACCCTAGTCAAAGTGGGTCCAACCCATTGGCATGTGTCTTTGTTTTCCTATGTCTCCACTTAGCCGTCTTCGGTTAGTCGAATCACATCTTGATAGTTCCACTCTCTTTAGTATGTGACCCCAGAGGCTCAAGATAAGATGGACACAATTTTGCGAGTCTCGCTTAGAACTGATAGACGTCAGTGTCTTCTAGCAAAGGTTGTTGGCTCCCGGATGCCTATAAGTATCCTATTAATGTGGCATTATTTATAAGTCCCATTGCCTCACGATAATAGTGGTAAGCTGCAGGCGAGATACTTGTCATGCTAGTACCAGTTGAACTCTCTTTTCTCATCATGCGAGATACACCTTAGTCACACAACCTCGATTGGCACTTAGTCGCTTTGTGCATGGTCATGCTTCCAAATCATATCACACAAGAGGGCCCAAATAATAACTATATGTGGTAGAGGGGCAAATTCTACCTTGGTCAAACCACGTCATGCGGTTTGCTTCCTACACGGTTAAAGAGCCGCCTTTATAGCTACCTGTTACAGACAATATTTGGTAACCTCGAAGCCAAATTGTCAACAAACTAGATCATGCGAACACATCATGTGTAAGGATTCCATTGCTCAAGCTAGTGCATAAAGACTTGCTTGTTATGACTTGATATTTGGATCAATCCCGCTAGCATGACCATTTTCCTTAGCCCTTGTAATCCTCCAAACACCTCTATGCACATGAAAGGTGGAACCTAATCATCGTCCACCTTACACATTAATGTCAGTATTGTGTGTCCAGTACAACCTGCGACAACTAAGGTCAAAAATGCATAAATTAATTAAGCACAAGGTTCCACATACGGATCATATCCAACAACATGTGCAATAGTTCATACACAGGACCTTATATTATGAATACAAGGCGGATAGTGATGCCTATAGGGAACCAATCCTAATAGATTACAAGTAGGTGGATATGGAGATAGAGGGGGTGGAGTGGTGATGGTGGTGGCAGAGCTTTGGAGATGGAATGCCGATGTGGTTTATGTGGACTGTCCTCTATTTTCGTGATCCTCTGCTCCTCCTATGGCCTGGTTGCCTTCACAAAATATCTTCCGTTTGATCATACGGATCCACCGACATATGGTGGGGTGGAAGGTACAGCCATCCCCTCTCCCCATACCAAGGTCATTTTGTCGTTTGTAACATGGTTTCGAAGACTGGTTTACTTCGGAAAATTTTGCTTGTAATTCTAATTTAATTTGCTCAGATTTTATCATAATGCGCACATATCTACATAGAAATATATAAGCAAAGAGATTTTCACACCTATGCAATTATCAATGATTAGTGGCAGGTCTAGAGAGATAATCTCATCATTGTGTTTAAATGAGGATAAAAATGAGTTATTTTCCACTCATCAATGTGTTTCGGTCCTCAAATTGATTTTATCTTGGATCTAAAACCACCTTTTGATGTTACTCACTTACACAACACTTTTGGTATTCAAAATTAAAATTATTTTGAAGATTTATGCAACACCTAAGTTTTTTTATATCATGCACTTCCACAGAGGTGTAGACCCTACCTTCCAGCAAAAGCCTCTCCCTAAGCGTTTTGCAAAGTTGAAAAGGGGCCTCTTCAGTTCTAATTTGAAGTATGTTATCGGCATCTGCATCGTTTCAGCTATAGATTGGATTCAGATTTACTCGCCTTGTTGGATCTCTAGGCATCATTGGACCATATGTGATCACATGGATATACTATTGAATAGTTCTCTCGTGTGGACCAAAAGATATCTATGAGTGATGTTGCCTATATGATAAGCTTCATCTGTTTGTCCTAATGAAATAAATGTTGCATAAGTATGAGTAAAATCGACCCTACAATTTACCTAATGTTTGGGAAGGAAGAGCGTTACGAGT
Organism: Lolium rigidum; assembly: GCF_022539505.1. Taxonomy (NCBI): domain Eukaryota; kingdom Viridiplantae; phylum Streptophyta; class Magnoliopsida; order Poales; family Poaceae; genus Lolium; species Lolium rigidum. Next base: position 20,767,869 of record NC_061508.1, read on the forward strand.
GATCACCGATGCCATGGGGGATAAAGGGGAGGAGCTGCTATCGGAGATTTATGTCCATGCCACCGCCGATGTCGAACGAAGATGTGGGGATTTTCCCTATGACTGGAGGTGACCGACTAGAAGGGAGGGGGTGGGGGGTTGAGATTAGCTCTGACACCAAACCATGCTAGGAATGTTATGTTGGGTGGATGCAGGGAACCACGTACTCATAAAAAAGTTCTTACAACTGTAGTCCATCTAGTTTTCATTTCCTTTAGTTTAAATTGTTCTGAACTCACAAGGGTACCATAGTAATATGGAGGCTGCCGTTAACTTGGTGTGATGGTTATATTTCATTGTTTGTAGATAAGATATTGAATGATCTTCATGTGCTGCAGGTCCGGGTTTCGGAAGAATAGTTAGTATCATGTATGGTACTAGGAAAATAAAAATGAAACACATGTAATAGGTGTCGGCCTTTAATTTGGAACAGAGAGAGACATGAGCGTTTTTTCTTCAGAAGTGGCAGTTTTGAACTAGACATGCATCTAGCTAGCTAGGACAGTTGGTCTACAAAAACTAACGAATGAGATCTTGATGGATTCACGTGAGCAGAGCAGCTAGCGTCACCATCCATGTGTTTTTGAGGATCCGGAGATCCCCAATATCCATATATAGGAGTCAAGAACCACACCACACTACCGGAAAATAGATCCATTCCGCCAACCCGGACCGACATCCCACCCCTCGTCCATGGCCTAAATTCAAGGCCAGAGAAGCGAGGCCACGGTTCGGTGACGACATCGATGGGAAGAATGGGAACCCTAATCGATCACAGTATAGATGTAGACGCTCACAAATACGTATATACACTCACACCTGTGAACGTACGCACGCACGCTCTACCTCTACGAGTATCTCCTTTTTTCGATAAGGGGAGAAACCCCAGCCTCTGCATCAATTGATGCATACAACTATTTTATTAATCTACGAGTATCTCCTAGCGAGTGAGTCCAAGAAATTTGATCTGGTGGGTCTTGAAATTGACGGAGTCACCATAGATGCCTTGTAGTAGACAGGAACGTCGCCTCCCATTAAAAAGTATTTCACCTTAATGAGACATCAAAGTGTCACATCTGTGATTTCAACTTTGATATACTGGAGGTGTCACTCTCCTCCTACCCCCCTACCCACCTCCATTGACGTGAGAGTTGAGTTCGGTTGGAGGTAGCTCGTACGTTCAGCCGAGCAGATGGCATCTCGACCGGTTTTTGGTCAACACATGTTTTTTTTTTTTTGAAACGAGGCAAAAGCTTTGCCTTTCATTGATATAGGAGAAAAGAGTTGGCCCGTTTGTGAGAAAAACTGGCCAAAAACGATACAACACGACACCACACGTCATCCCCGAGGTTGTACTCCACACGGGTCGACGGCCAACTAGCTCGACATCACACCTCAACGCAACAGGCGGAGGCGAAAAGACCGGAGCCACCGCTCCAAACGGAAAGATACCCCCTCCAAAAAAGATTAGCCTACAAGCTCTGCCAGGTTCTTGGCACCGGCCAGAATCCAGTCCTTTCCTTCCTCCGTGATCTTATGCATAATGACCGAAGGAAGAGTGGATTTATTGCTAAAAACTCTCTCATTTCTTTCCTTCCAAATCTCCCAAGCGATGAGCATGATGGCAGTTCTTAGGCCTTTGGGAGAGGAGGTGGGAGTCTTGGCGATGGCGTGCCAGTAGTCCAGCACCTTAGGTCTTCCAGAGCCAAGGCAACGGATAAGATCCGGGCAAGAGAGCCATGTTGCCGCGGCAGTCCAGATCCTTTTTGAGAAGCGGCATTCAAACATGATGTGTCTTGCGGTCTCGGGAACGCATCTACAAAGCTGGCAAGTAGGCTGATGTGGCCATCCACGTTTCGCAAGACGGTCCGCCGTCCATAGGCGGTTCTGGACAGCGAGCCAGGCGAAGAAGCGACATTTGGGCGGGGCCCAAGTCTTCCAAACGAGATGCATGGGCTCGTTTCCTCTTTTGCATAAGCCTGCCTCATGCACCACGACATGTTGCCAAGTCTACCTAAAACCACATACAATTTCAACCACAAACCGCTCACTATTAAGTTGCATAGCCAGAGATCTGTCGGAAATTCAATCCGGCTCCCGGATGCATATGCCCCCTCCACCTAAAAAAAATATTTTAACAGTTAATTTTTTACTAATTTTTTGTATGTACATATCGATAATTTATGTGTGTTTGTATGGTTTCGCGAAAAACCAACATTTTTCTTGTTGATGTAAAAAGAGAAATATATTTTATCTTTTGTACACAGTTCAAACGATAAGTCGAATTTTCATGTAAAGACTTTGTGCATAACTCGTAGCATGTGAAGATGTACATGCGAATTTTTCGTTTGAATTTTTTTAATATATCAAAGATGCATTTCAAAATAAAGAGAGCACATGCATCCAAGAGCCAAAACATCACTCCTTGGATCTGTTCCCTTTGAAATGAGGAACATGTTTGACTCTGTAATTTAAACATGGATCGTAAGTTCGATATTGTAAGAAAGTGCTTTACATAGATTGTATTGACTTTATGTAACATAATTTTTTGAGAGTAGAGAGGGGGGTTATGCTTGTGATATACTACTCGAAAGTGCCCTTCTTTGTCCATGTTTTGTTACAAAAAAATAAGAGAAATACACGGGGTTCACATAGGGAGAGATACCAAAAGGAGCATAAAAACCTAGTACAAGGTGTTACAAACTGGCCAGGAATAGCTCCAGAGAGGTGCGTCGCCATAGTACTTGTCGGACGAGTGTTGACACGAGGCTAGATGCTGACTCTAGTCTTCATCCAGCCATTCGAATATGGCTATATGGTTTCCGCTCTTGCTAAAGATAACACCACTTGCCTTTTAGGCGAAGGAAGCACCAAAGGAGGGAGGACCACTGAAAGAGAGAACAAGGAGATCCGAGGACTTTGGCCACTGCCCTAGCAAGCACCCTTTGCTCGCCCTCTGAGAGAAGGGAGGCCTATTGCGAGAGAATGAATACAACCAAAGAGACAGGCCAAGAACTTGTTAAACCAGATTTGGATTAGAGAGAGATACTCAGTCAACACCACCAAGCACGAAGAACTCCGCATTGCTCGATGTCTCCCAAATGCATCAAGTAGGACTATGTGGTTGCCGCTCTTGTCAATGGTGTCCACTCGTTCTTCAGGGGAAGGAAGCCCCGAAGAATGGATTACCAAAGCAAGAGAGCGAGGGGATTTGACACATAGGATGTTGCCCGAGAGGACGCCCTCTGCTTGCCCTTCGAGGGGAGCAAGCCTTGAAGGAGGGAGGACACCGCCCGAAAATGAAGAAAACCATGCTGAAGAAGTGAGAACTCACTAAACATGCATTCGAAGGATGGATCAAGAAATTTGGAGTTGGACAAAGCAAAGAGCACCGAAGAGGTGAACATCACAGAGAAGAGAGGCCAACTTTGGATGAGGGTGACATGGGTACCGCACGGAAAGGAGGGAAGAAATGCCGACATGAGTGTCAAGGAGAAGGGAAATACACCCCGCCATCACCAGGAGAGAAAGAGGTCCAATACAATGCCTCCAAGGAGGCGAGCGTCTTTGTCAGGATTTCACCTGGAGCATGATCCTTCTAGGGGTAAGCGGACATGTACGAGGTGGTAGGTGAAATTCCAAGCCCCACGCCTCGAGGGAGGTGCAGCAGCGCTGCCGCGGAGGCTCACGCACGAGGACAAACCACATATTTCTCCGGAAGCAAGCACCTCGCAAAACTCACATCAGCACAAAACAGGTCCCTACATCACCACTAGCACCATAGATGGATGAGAATGGGTGGCACATGGAGTATCTCCATTAGCAGAACCCCAGTAGGGACGGGAGGAGGCCGGAGACTTGGCACAACCTAGATATGGAGCTCCATATCAAGCGTGCCACCAGCGGCTGACATGCCCATGGCAAATGGGTCATGGAGCGAGCCAAATGGAACCACAGAGGAATTGTATAGGGGCATGGATGCGTGCATCGAGGCATGATCAGAGCCAGCGACACTAGGGAGGAATTGTATAGGGCATGTTGCGTGCATTGGGGCTTGCTCAGCTAGCACGGAGGCCACAGAGACCGAACCTCACGCAAGGGACGAGACATGACAAGCAGCAAGTCTCGCGTAGAGCCCAACAAGAAAGATGTCGTGACCTAGGGTGACGTAACATAATGTATAGGGTGTGACTAGTTTTCAGATGACTCAGAACTATCTTAGTACCAACCAAAAATAAAATCTAACGGTTCGTATTATTTTTCTTAGTTGCATCCTCACTTGGAATTGAAAAACAATCAGTTGGAAGCCCATTTTGCAACTGAAAAACTTAGTTGCAACCCAACTTGCAACTCATATGCGTGTATTATGGTGAAATTGAGCGGTGTAGTACATGTCGACATAGTGGGAACGGCGGTTCTACACCATCTAACGCGTGGGTGGAGTTGTTGTTCAAGAAGATAAAGCATGAAACACACGATGCTCTGCCAGGAGAAAATGAAGATATTGGAAGCGGTGCGCCTAGTATAAATACACCCCTTGGGCACACCAGACTCCCTCATCACCAAGCACACGAGAGAAGCGTCAAGACCTACAAGATCTACATGTTCAAGATGAGGGCATCCCAACATCAGCTTTGCCAAGGATGGGCAGGAGAAGCTCCATGTTGCAGAGATTCTCAAAGATGTCTTAGGCGCTCACCTCAAGGGACTTCCACGGAAGCCCTGATTTGTTCTTGGTGGGCGGCCTGGGAAACCTTGGTGGAGCTCCCGCTCGCATTAGCTCTGTGTTCCCCCGATAAAGGGCGGAATCACGTGAAGAGGCGCTACACGGGAAGGAATATCCCTCAGGCATTGCGCATCGATCCCTCCGCTAGCGCGTTCTCGGGGCCTGAATACGTGCCCCTGGAATGCATGGCGGACACGTGGTGGCAAATCCATGGGAAGGTCACATGCGCATTTGGTCATCAGGGATAGTGTGCCCTGCCACCCTGCGCCGGAAGCAGGGTGACAAGAAGGCTCAAGGATGTCGCGTCGGAGCCAATTATAAGACTAGTGCATGGTAGATAACGGATGCCAATTCTATAAATTTAATTTAAAATACTATTCAGACTATGTTCATATGATAATTAGTTCATGTTTTAATCTAATTACTAATGAACTCCCACTTAATACAACATCCCTCATAGTTGATTAGTGGTACACGATCCATATCCACTACACCAAAACCGATCATCACGTGAGATGATGTAGCTTCAATGGTGAACATCAACATGTTGATCATATCATCCATATGACTCGTGTTCAACCTTTCGGTTTCCTGTGTTCCGAGGCCATGTCTGTACATGCTAGGCTCGTCAAGCAAACCCAAGTATTTCATTGTGTGCAACATGGCTTACACCCGTTGTATGTGAACGTAGAATCTATCACATCCGATCATCACGAGATGCTTCAAAACGACGAACTGTAGCAACGGTGCATACGAGGGGAGAACACTTTATTATCTTGATATTAATGTGAGGGATCATCTTATAATGCTACCGTCGCGATCTAAGCAAGATAAGATGCATAAAGGATTAACATCACATGCAATTCATATGTGATATGATATGACCCTTTAGTCTTTGCGTCTTTGATCTTATCTCCAAAGCACGAACATGATCTCCATCATCAACGGGCATGATCTCCATCATCGTCGGCGTAGCGTCAAGGTCCATGGCGCCGTCTTCATGGTTGTTCACCGTGTGTAGCAACTATTACAACTACTTTGAAACAATACTACTACATGAAATATAAAGACAACCATAAGGCTCCTGCCGGTTGCCACAATACAATAATGATCATCTCATACATATTCATCATCACATCATGGCCATATCACATCACCAAACCCTGCAAAAACAAGTTAGATGCCTCTAAATTGGTTTGCATATTTTACGTGGTTTAGGGTTTTCGAGTAAGATCCAATCTACCTACGAACATGAACTACAATGGTGATACTAGTGTTGTCAATAGAAAGAGTAAATTGAATCTTCACTATGGTGAGAGAGACAGACACCCGCAAAGCCACTTATGCAATACAAGTTGCATGTCGAGCGTGGAACAAGTCTCATGAACGCGGTCATGTAAAGTTAGCCCGGGCCGCTTCATCCCACCATCCCGCAAGATGCAAAGTACACGAACTAAAGACAACAAAAGCATCAACACCCACAAAATCATTGTGTTCTACTCGTGCAACCAATCTATGCATAAACACGGCTCTGATACCACTGATGGGATTCGTAGCATAGAAAACAAAAAATTTCCTACCGCAAGAACGAATAACAAGCCAAGATCCAATCTAGAAGATGGCAGCAACGAGAAGATCATGAGACTAACCCTCGAAGGTTTCCAAAGCCTACGAGATTAGATCTCGTTGTTGCTGTAGTCGATCACTTGCCGCTTTCGAAAGCGCGTAGAAGATCTTACGGTGCCACAGTCGGGCAGCACCTCCATACTCGGTCACACGTTCGGTGTTGATGACGACGTCCTTCTCCCCGTTCCAGCGGGCAGCGGATGTAGTATATCCTCCTCGGAATCCCGACAGCACGACGGCGTGGTGGTGGTGGTGGTGGAGAACTCCGGCAGGGCTTCGCCTAAGCACTACGGGAGGTGTATGAGGAGGGAGGTGTGCTAGGGTTTGGGAGAGGGGGCGCCGGCTTGGGTGCCTTGAAGGGTGCAGCCAAGGTGGTCTTGATGTGGCCGGCCAGCCCCCCTCTCCTCCTCTTTATATAGGTGGAAACCCCTTAGGGTTTGCCCCAAAACCAATCTGAAGTCCAACTCCAAAACTGCCATATGGACGAAACCTAGAGGGACAGGGACTCTCCCTTCCCCCTTAGCTTGGCCGGCCAAGGAGGTGGAGTCCACCATGGACTCCACCCTCCCACTTGGTTGTCTGGTTAGGGTTGGTGGAGTCCAACCGGGACTCCACCTTCCATGGTGATTTCTTTCGGAAGGTTTTAGAACATTCTAGCGCCTTCCATAAATACACCGGATCATTTCCGAACTTGGAAAGTGACTTCCTATATATGAATCTTATTCTCCGGATCATTCCGGACCTCCTCGTGATGTCCTGGATCCCATCCGAGACTTCCGAACAAACATTCAACCTCCATTCCATATTCCATATATACTTAAAACGACATCAAACCTTAAGTGTGTCACCCTACGGTTCATGAACTATGCAAACATGGTCGAGACTCCTCTCCGACCAATAACCAATAGCGGGATTTGGAGATCCATAATGGCTCCCACATATTCAACGATAACTTAGTGATCGATTGAACCATTTACATACGATACCGATTCCCTTTGTCTCGCGATATTTTACTTGTCCGAGGTTTGATCATCGGTATCTCTATACCTCGTTCAACCTCGTCTCCGACAAGTACTCTTTACTCGTACCGTGACATATCATCTCTTGTGAACTATTCATATGCTTGCAAGCTAATCTGACGACATTCCACCGAGAGGGCCCATAGTATATCTATCCGTCATCGGGATGGACAAATCCCACTCTTGATCCATATGCCTCAACTCATACTTTTCGAATACTTAATCCCACCTTTATAACCACCCATTTATGCAGTGGCGTTTGATGTAATCAAAGTACCCTTCCGGTATAAGTGATTTACATGATCTCATGGTCGAAGGACTAGGTAACTATGTATCGAAAGCTTATAGCAAACTGAACTTAATGACGTGATCTTATGCTATGCTTATTTGGGTGTATGTCCATTATATCATTCATCTAATGACATAACCTTGTTATTAATAACATCCAATGTTCATGATCACGAAACCATGATCATCTATTAATCAACAAGCTAGTTATTCAAGAGGCTTACTAGGGACTCCTTGTTGTTTACATAACACACATGTATCAATGTTTCGGTTAATACAATTATAGCATGGTATGCAAACATTTATCATAAACACAAAAATATATTATAATAACCATTTTATTATTGCCTCTTGGGCATATCTCCAACAGTGGGGACCCCCGATGTACGTGTAAGGGTATATTGCCCCTATGTGTGGCTTTGGTAATTAATGGCAACCCCTATGGACTAATATTTTCATTGAGTTTATATGAAGGAATATTCCATAGGTACTACTTGTAGTCCATGTGTTGGATTCAAGTATGGATGCCATGAATATAAAGATATACCTTGAGTATTGGCATCAAGATCATCGATTTGAAGACATATATGTGATATGATCAAAAAGAAGAAATGAAGATTGAGTTCTTATGTGGAAATCAATATTAGCCATGCTCTAGCTTATGTGTTAGTCAATGAATGATCAAGATCTTGAGTGCTTGATTCCGAGTGAAGAATTCAAGATATGACTCTAAGTCGGTGTCATGATAGTCTCATAATATGAGTTATGGTTGACTAAGATTTAGAGCATGCAAGTAAATGAAAATTCTTTATACACCTCAAGATAGTATGATAGAGCATGAGAAGATACAAGGTTGACCAATACAAAGAGTGAAGAATAGCAAGTTTGATGAACACATGAAGCATGAAGAATGTGCCACGTGAAGTCATGTGGTATGATAAGCCTTGTAAATTATGCTTTATGAACTAACCCATCATATATGTAACCTTGTGTTGTCTATGCGGCTTAGGTATCTTTCCATGGGCATGCATCAAAATTGAGATCTCATATAGCCCATGAGAGGATGACATCAAGTGGTGATCGTCATCAAGGTTAAGTTGGGCAAGTTCAAGTTGAGCATCTCAAGAGGATCATATGCTTGAATATTGCCGTCCATTTGGTGATAATGGACATGTGAAGATGTGCATCAATGGAGCTTTCCCATCATGGTGTATGGGGGAGCATTTTTGAGTCTTCACGAAGCAACAATGATCAAATGAGGCATTCCGGCTTGAGTGGAGCTTGAAGAGTTATCATCAAGATCAAGCGGAATGCACAAGGCAAAGGTATGACCTTGCTAGGTTTTTCTTTTACCGGTCTCAAGGTGGTTGTTGGGAGACCGGATTATAGGATAGATAGCCGCACTATCAAGAGGGGCTTTCGGTTGGGTAACTTGATCACATCGTCTTAGGGAGCTCAATCCTTTGCATGCTTTGCATTCCATAAATCTTGTTGCTTCTTGGTGTTTCTTTAGTTGAGGTTCTTGAGCTTGTTGCTAGCTTTACAACAAGTCCAAGTTCATCCAAAATGGAATTCGTATGCATCTTCTATTGCGTTTTCATGGTTGGAGGTTTTGCCGTTTTGATGTTTTATAGATAGGCAAAACCTTTTTTATTATATTTCTTACTCAATTATTGGTCTATGATTTTTCTATGCATAATGTTGTAGAGCTCTTTTTCGTGATTCCAACGAGCCCAAGATCATAGAAATCGGAGTCCGTATGCAAAAGTTATAGCAGTTTCGGCGTGTGGCTCGGCATGCCGAGTGCTGCTGCCGGGTAGCCCGGTATCTGGCCCGGCATGCCGGGTGGGATACCGAAAATTTCGGTACTGCCGGGTTCGGGGCTCGATTTTGGCCCAAACGGTCATATTTTGGAGGGGCTATAAAAGGGGCTTCTTTCCCATTGTTCTAAGTGTTCTTGAGCACGTTTTTGACCACCATTGTTGAACCTCTTGAACTTGCTTCCTCTCCCTTTCCTCCCATGATTCTTGCTCATTCTTGAGGGATCTAAGAGAGGAGATCTAGATCTACAATCCCCACCAATCCATTTCTCCTCTAAGTGAGGGGGACCCTTTAGATCTAGATCTTGGAGTCATTTGTTGATTTTCTCTATTGTTCTTCCTCTCTAATCTCATCCTAGCATTTGTTGCTTTGGTGGGATTTGTGTGTGAAGGATTTGAACACCTCTAGTGTTCTTGCTTTGCATCATTGCATAGTGCTGAGCTCTCCACCACGATTTGTTCGAGTGAGAGACCGTGAGCTTGTTACTCTTGGAGGGTGACCTCCTAGTTGGCTTGGTTGGTGTCCCGGTGACCTCTTCATTGAATATTGTGAAGGGGCCCGGGCTTCTCCTTCGTGGAGCTTGTGAAGTGGTTATGGAGCTTGCCATATCCGGAGTGGAGGAAAAGCTAGCCATAAGGAAAGGACTATTCCTTCATGGGATAGGCTCGGAGAATAGGGTGGGACTTCATGGTGTTGGGAAATCCTTCGTGGATCCCCACCCTGATACGTCTCCAACGTATCGATAATTTCTTATGTTCCATGCCACATTATTGATGTTATCTACATGTTTTATGCACACTTTATGTCATATTCGTGCATTTTCTGGAACTAACCTATTAACAAGATGCCGAAGTGCCGATTGTCGTTTTCAACTGTTTTTGGTTTCGGAAATCCTAGTAACGAAATATTCTCGGAATTGGACGAAATCAACGCCCAGGGTCCTATTTTGCCACGAAGCTTCCAGAAGACCGAAGAGGAGACGAAGTGGGGCCACGAGGCGGCCAAACCCTAGGGCGGCGCGGCCCCTGCCTTGGCCGCGCGGCCCTATGGTGTGGGCCCCTCGTGCCGCCTCCTGACTTGCCCTTCCGCCTACTTAAAGCCTCCGTCGCGAAACCCCCAGTACCGAGAGCCACGATACGGAAAACCTTACTGAGACGCCGCCGCCGCCAATCCCATCTCGGGGGATTCAGGAGATCACCTCCGGCACCCTGCCGGAGAGGGGATTCATCTCCCGGAGGACTCTACGCCGCCATGGTCGCCTCCGGAGTGATGTGTGAGTAGTCTACCCCTGGACTATGGGTCCATAGCAGTAGCTAGATGGTTGTCTTCTCCCCATTGTGCTTCATTGTCGGATCTTGTGAGCTGCCTAACATGATCAAGATCATCTATCCGTAATTCTATATGTTGCGTTTGTTGGGATCCGATGAATAGAGAATACTTGTTATGTTGATTATCAAAGTTATGTCTATGTGTTGTTTATGATCTTGCATGCTCTCCGTTATTAGTAGATGCT